>NW_027531991.1:501672-506640 GCF_008692635.1 Crocuta crocuta
AAGTTTTGAAAGTAGTAGCTATTGTAATTAGACAAGACAAGTAATATATGAAAATTGGAGGTGGAAGGGGGAATGATCATTACTTACAGATCCCTGTAAACCCAGAAATCCTACCGAGGTCAACCAAAAAACTACGACAGATTAAAAGAATTTAATAAGGTCACTAGTTACACAATTAATATTAAAAAATCAATAGTTTTGATCTATACTAATACCTACTAGTTAGGAAATATAACAAAAGAAAAAAATACCATTATCTATAGAAATAAGCTTTTATTTATTTTTTATTTTTTAATGTTTTATTTATTTCTAGGAGAGAGAGAGAGAGAGACAGCGTGAGCAGGGGAGGGTCAGAGAGAGAGGGAGTCACAGACTGAAACAGGCTCCGAGCTGGCAGTCAGCACAGAGCCCGACGCGGGGCTCGAACCCACGAACCGCGAGATCATGACCTAAGCGAAAGTCGGACGCTTAACCGACTAAGCCACCCAGGCACCCCAGAAATAAGCTTTTAAATGTTAACTGAAGGACTTACATGATGACTTGGTAAATGGAAAATATGTTATATTCTAGGCTAGGATTGTTCTCCTCTCAGTTCATCCACATATTTAAAGCTTCCTTAGTTTTTAAACAAGTCACAGGAAAATTCCTGCAAGTAAGATGACTTACTGCCAGTTATTAAAATTTGGAGGAGTTTAGGGTAATTAAAATATTTTGGTGCCTCACTGATTTTGATGGAGCCAATATAGAAAGTTCAGTACATAAAGAGTTGCCTTGAGTATTTTGTGAAGGGGTGGTTCATATCAGTAGGGAATAGTCACCTGGGGAAAAAATACAGTTGAATTTCTTTCTTCTTATACTAAGATAAATTCCAAATGGGTCAAAAACTTAGAAATTGAAACTAACATGAATAGACATTTATCCAAAGAAGACTTCAGATGAACCACCGACACGAGAAGATGTGTATCATCATTCACCATCAGGAAATTGCAAATAAAAACTGCAATGAGATATCACCTCACCTGTCACAGTGGCTAAAATCAACAACACAAGCAACAACAAGTGCTGGTGAGGATGTGGAGAAAAATGAACCCTCACGCACTGTTAGTGGAAATGCAAACTGGTACAGCCACTGTGGAAGACAGTCTGGAGGTTCCTTAGAAAGTTACAAATAGAACTATACTATGATCCAGCAATCACAGTCCTGGGTATTTACCCAAAGAACACAAAAACACTAATTCAAAGGGATACATGCACCTCCATTTTTATAGCAGCATTGTTTACAGTAGCCAAGATATGTAAGCAGCCCAAGTGTTTATCGATTGATGAATGGATAAAGAGGATGTGATATATATACAATAGAATATTACTCATCCATGAAAAAGAATGAAATCTTGCCGTTTGCAATAACACAGATGGAGCTGGAGAGTATAGTCTAAGTGAAATAAGTCGAAGAAAGACAAAATACCATATGATTTCACTCATATGTAGCACTTAAGAAACAAAAACAAGCGGGCGCCTGGGTGGCTTAGTCGGTTAAGTGTCTGACTTTCGCTTAGGTCATGATCTCATGGTTCGTGGGTTCGAGCCCCGCGTCGGGCTCTGTGCTGACAGCTCAGAGCCTGGAGCCTGTTTCCAATTCTGTGTCTCCCTCTCTCTGACCCTCCCCTGCTCATTCTGTCTGTCTCTCTCTCCTAGAAATAAATTTAAAAAAAAAAAAACAAAAAAACAAGCAAAGGGGAAAAAGGAGAGAGACATAAGCCAAGAAATAGGCTCTTAATTATAAAGAACAAAGTGATGGTTGCCAGAGGGGAGAAGGTGGAGTGACGGGGATTAAGGAGTGCACTTGTGATGAGCACCTGATGATACGTTCAAGTGTTGAATCACTATGTTGTACACCTGAAACTAATATAACAGGTTATATCAACTGGAATATATTGGAATATATTATGTTAACTAACTGGAATTAAAATAAAAACATAGAAAATGAAACTATAGGGGCACCTGGCTGGCTCAGTCAGGGGAGTGTGTGGCTTCTCATCTCAGCGTTGTGAGTTGGAGCCCCACGTTAGGTGTAGAGATTACTAAAAAGAAAATCCTTAAAAAAAAAGAAAAAATGTAAGACTGATGTTTTTAACGATCTTGGAGTAGGGAAGACTTTTTGAAACGCAGTTCAGAATTAAAGAAGAGAAAATATCAGTAAATTTGACTACATTAAAAATTTCTGCAGGGCAAAAATTGTACATGTACACACACACACACACAGATAATATACTATAAAGTCAAAAGAGAAATGATGAACTTGGGAAAATATTTGCAACCCATGTAACAAAACCTAATTTCCCTTCCATATTAAAATGCTCTTGCAAATCAGTGAGAAAAAGACCAACAGCCTAATAGACAAATGGATAAAGCCCAGGAACAGGCAGCTCATAGAAAAAGAAATGTAAATGACTTATAAACACAGGTAAAGATACCCAAGCTTACTCTTAAGTACAGAAGCCCAATTGAATACCATTTTTCACTTATCAGAATGACAAAGATCCAAAAATTAAATAGTAAGTCATGTAGGTAAGGATGTGGGGAAAGGAATACTGACATACACTGTTGATGGGTGTGAAAACCAGTATGCCCTCTTCAGACCACAATTTGGCAACATCTACCAATATTTGAAATGAATATGCCATTTGACTCATGAGTTCCAATTTGGGTATGTCTCCTTATTAGATGTACAGTACTTGCAGGTATTGTCAAAGGTAATGTACAGAGATATTCTTTGCAGTGTTACTGGTAATCGTGAGAGACTGAAAACAACCTAATTGTTGATCAGAAGAGGATTAGTTGAGTTATTACAATCGTACAGTAGAATTCTGCGAAACTAGTAAAAAGAATCTTGTAGGTTCATATGTACTTATAAGGTGTAATTTCCTCCACTTTTAAGAGTGAAATAAGCTTAAGAAGAGTATATATGAGGCACCTGGGTGGCTCAGTTGGTTAAGCGTCTGACTTCAGCTCAGGTCATGATCTCATGGTTCATGGGTTCAAGCCCCGCGTCAGGCTCTGTGCTGACAGCTAGCTCAGAGCCTGGAGCCTTCTTCAGATTCTGTATCTCCCTCTCTCTCTGACCCTCCCCTGCTCACGCTCTCTCTCTCTCTCTCTCTCTCTCAAAAATAAATAAAACATAAAAAAAAAAAGAAGAGTATATATGATACATTTCTACTTATGTTTTTAAAAAGACGGGGAGAGTAGGGGTGCCTGGCTGACTCAGTACAGCATGTGACTCATCGTCTCAGAGTCGTGAGTTCAAGCCCCATGTTGGATATAGAGATTACTTACTAAATTTTTAAAAAGGGGAGAGAGTTCATGATATAACAAAATTTTTACTTAACCCATTATATCTAAAACGTTGTTTTAATATATAATGAATGCTAAAAACGTTTTGTATTGTCTTTTTTGGACTGTCTTTGAAATTTGCTTTATGTTTTACACTGGCACCACATCTCAATTTGGACTAGCCACATTTGCATGTATTCTTTTCTTTTTTTCTTCTTTTTTTTTTTACATTTACTTATTTTTGAGACACAGAGAGAGACAGAATACAAGTGGGAGAGGGACAGAGAGAGAACGAGATGCAGAATCTGAAGCAGGCTCCAGGCTCCGAGCTGTCAGCACAGAGCCCGACATGGGGCTCGAACCCACAAACCGTGAGATCATGACCTGAGCCGAAGTCGGACGCCTAACCGACTGAGCCACCCAGGCGCCCCTGCATGTATTCAGGAAGCACGTATAACTCCTGGCTCCTGTGTTAAGCAGAATAGGTGTAGAGAGTGAAGGGTGCTGGGCTAGAATTTCAGAGACCCAGGTGGCCCTACAGCCAATTGCTATGACAGTGTACAAGGCATTCACTTTTTCCTGCGCCTCATTTTCCTCCAGTAGAATATGAAGGATTAGACTAGAACTCTAAAGTCCCTTCCAACTTTAATACTTAGGGTTCAAATATATTATTTGATAGTATTTATCATACTCAAACATGTAATTGTGTTTTCTTTCATAGACCCAATTCTCACCACTCCTGAAATTCTCTTACTGTTGTAGGGACTCTATTGTTACTGCTAGAGTAAATTTCCTTGTTTATTGGGTTCTTTAAAAGAAGAATGCTAACTCCACTGCCTATGTCATGTAAACCAAGTAGAGTTGGTCAGTTCTGTTAGTAGAATTAAGTCAGGTTTGAGGCTTTGCTAATTGTAATGCTGTATGGAGAGCTTGGAAAGAGTAAAAAGAAAGTCACATCAACAGAATTTAAAGAAAGAGTAGATACTGAAGGGGAAAGTTGAGAGACAAGTATTTAAGGAACAGTTCTCTGTATAAAATTCATTCTTCAGAAGATAACAACCAGTAGTTGTCTTTGAATAAGAGAGAAGGAGAATAATATGGACATTGGATCTCAACCATGACTACACATTAGAATAACTTGGGGAGGTTTTTAAATTCTCCATGCCCGTTCTGTACCTCAGAATGGTGGTTTTCAAAGCGTGGTCCCCAGACCAGCAGCAGCAGTATCACCTGGGAGCTTGTAAGAAATGCAAATTCTCGGCCTTATCCGGAAACCTACTGAATTGGAAACCCTGGGGCGATGTCCAGCAGCCTGTGTTGTAAAGCTCCCCTGGTAAATCCAATATGCAGTCAGAGTTGAGAATTCTAGAGCAAGAAGGTTTCCAGGGCAGCGATAGCAGGTGGCTTTCATGTAGAGTGCCAGCTTTCATTCTGTATCGGCCATAGGGATGGAATTGGAGATGCAGTGCAATTTGCCTGCTAGGTATTTGCCATCCCTCATTTCGGGATTTGGGTAGTTTATTGGCATTATAGGAGGTTGGATGGGTTATAGGATGGTGTGTTTCACAAATAGAAGTCAAGTGTCATATCCAGTCAGTTAAAAAAAAAAAGAGAGAGAGAGAGAGAGAGAAAAGGGAA
>NW_027531991.1:506746-507474 GCF_008692635.1 Crocuta crocuta
TCACAAATAGAAGTAAAATTTCATATCCAGTCAGCAAAAAAAAAAAAGAGAGAGAGAGAGAGAGAGAAAAGGGAATAAAACAGGAAAAAGGGAAAAAAACCACACTGGAACAGAAGCCACAAAAGGCTGGGCAGGAGGGAACAGTATACTAGGTAAAATGTTATGCGTGAAGAAATTCCAGCTAGATTACAAAATATTTCATTTATATATGAGTTTCTTAAAGAACTTCAAGTGTCATGGGGATTTTAGGCCCACTTTATGATCTATCATCAGTTCTGTTTGATCAAAAAGTACCAAAGGCTTGTTCAACCCTTTATCACTTGGCATTAAAGGATACATTTCCTCTTAACATTTAGACTTTTGATAGGAATGCACTTAATACAGGTATGGTAAATTCCAAATGAACTGAACCAGGAAATAAAATATATTTTCCAAGTGTAAAGAGGTTGTCACTGACTGAGAAGGAGTTAATATGTCACATTCTTTTGATTTCCACTCCTCGGGAGAAATCACAGCATCTGTAATTTTGGAGGCATATTCTGAAGAATGTTATATTGTGATTTCTCCAAGCTGAATCTTAGAGATCTGCCTGGGAGTTCTCAGCCCTGACAAAATAAGAATGGACCCATTATAGGAGTAGCTTCATTTGATTTTTCAGAACTTAGGGGAAATATGCAGATCATCTCAGAGACTCCTTCTGCTCTGCCTTGTGGGGAGGCGGGTGACGG
>NW_027531991.1:507548-520156 GCF_008692635.1 Crocuta crocuta
TGTTCTGTGTGGCAGGAGCATTTAGAGCTTCTTATTCTTTGAGATCTCGGCAGTATAACTTCGACAAGCCCTTTCTGTGTATATTTTTCTTTTCTCTTCCCAAAATATCCCATTTTACATAGGAGGGTCAATTTTGATAGTTTCGAAAAGCTANACTTTTCCAATCATCACATTTATTACAGAAAAGATTAGCCGACTATTTGTGAGACTGTTTACCTACTAAAAATACGATTTTGATTTTTGTATTAATGTCGTGCTCAGTTTATATTTTTAGCTTGTTTCGTGAATTGGGCTCTGCGTATTAATTGGTTTTCAGCACACTGGTAATACTGTTCAACGTCTTCCTCAAATAGCAAGCATGCATTTCAACGGCTTTTGGACAGAACCACAGTTAATACTTTATTTACAGGAAAAATGTGTGGTTTTTTAAATTATTAGTTTCTCATCTTTCGTTTTGGCATTTACATTATGCAACTTCATCTCGGCACGTAGACTTACCTTGTATTGCCAAAAGGAAAGAAGTGGCTGTTCTGCAAAGCTAAATAGTTTTGACTTTATTGTCTGCCTTGAAAGAGCTGCTGATACCAGAAAAATGCCGTCTCATCATTGGGCCTGGGGTGTCCAAAAGAGGCAGGAACCAAATGACGGTAGCTCTCTCTCTGCCCTGGCCCTCTCCTCTTTTCTCTCCGTTTTCATTGCCGTGAAGAGCAGGAGAACAATATTCTGCAATTAAGGATTCCATTAAGTTGAAGAAAAGAGCAAATGGGGGATGTTTGTTCTCCAAGCTGAAAAAATTTCTCTGGGGGGGTCGATAGGGGTAGTGGTATAGAGAGAGGTGGGTGGAGAGACGAAGTCAGGGCTGTTTGTTGAATATACTGTTAAGGACTGTTACCATCCTAATTAATCAAGTTAGAAATTACAGCTGTAGTCGGTTTCCCCCCAATTCTTGTTATCAATTTTCTTCTCTTTTGAGACAAAGCAAATATAAATTTTGTGTTCATTTGTCATTCGTTCTTTGACTTCAGCATCTCTGAAAATAACAATGTAGCACAAAAGCCCAGTATTTACCTAGTTGTAATGTGGGTTGCCATGGTGTTTTGCAAATTATTGCAATTATGTTCACCATGCGAGTCGCCCTTGGTAACTGGCGAAAAAACTGATAATCCTGTTTTGAACAAAAGGTCAAATTGCTGAATAGAAAGTCTTGATTAACTAAAAGATGTACAAAGTGGAATTATTTCCTACCATTCAGAAATAGTTCTTGATCGGGTTTGGGGGAGGGGGTGAGTAAGTACATCTGATTACTGAAGTACAAAGCATTGAAAGGATGTTGTCTTGAGCCTTTCATGTAGTCTTAATGGTGGCTTTTTTGTCAAATTTACCCATTTGCGGCATTGAAAGAGGCAGCTGCATTTAAGCTGGAGAGACGGTGCTTTTTCAAGAGTTCAGTGCAAGGAAAGTTCTCAGCAGTATCTGCAGTTTACTAGTAGCCCCTGGTCTATTAAAACTGATGTGCCGCATTTGAGCCCATTGCTCTCGGTACTTGTGAACCCCTCTGGCTGATGATCTAATAAAGTGCTCTTACTGGACAATCTCTGATCAGCTACTTAGAAAGGAGCTTGGAGGAGGGGCGGGAGGGACACCCTCACAGGCAGTCAGACTTGGTGTAGGCCAGACAAGACTGGAGCAAGTGGCCAAACTGAAAGGTTTGTCCCGATGATAGTCTGTGCTAAGCAGTGATTACGGTTTTTCTTCCAGAAGGAAATCTTAATTTTATTCAAAGTTGACTAAGACAAGATTAGAAATGTCTTTTTGAAGTTTAAAAATCCTTTGTAGATTTGTTTCTAAAATTATGGGCATCCAGAATATGCACAATCCTACGTTTATGGAAAACCAAAAGTTTCCCAGGTTACAGCCAGAGGTCAGATGGATTTTATCTCTTCTGGATCTGGCAGAGCGTCTGGGGGGGGAGTGAATTTTGAAGGCAGGGGGTCTCTTCTTTTCTTAATGGCCACCTGAAAAATCAATTCTCAAAACTTTTGAGAGTGTGTGAAAGTGGCATGAAAGGAAAGCAAACCTTAACAAGTTTGTGGGTTT
Organism: Crocuta crocuta; assembly: GCF_008692635.1. NCBI lineage: Eukaryota > Metazoa > Chordata > Mammalia > Carnivora > Hyaenidae > Crocuta > Crocuta crocuta. The sequence goes on from NW_027531991.1 coordinate 509,646, forward strand.
ACATTCTACATCACCTAGCAACCCCCTGGCTCGGCCAGATCTCTTGTCTACCCTTAGTTCTGTTTACAGACTATTCACACGGCCCTTCGAAACCATGAAAGATATTCAGTTTCATTAGTACCATTCTCAAGGAGAAAATAATTAAAGTTAAATGAACAAACATTGCCTGGTGATGATTTGAACTCCATTCTAATTTTAAGATGCCCTTTGAGGCTCTTACATAGATAGTTTAGTTTTAACGTTTGTTGTTCAGTACCCAGAGCCTTATCACATTAAACCATACCAATAAATTACTAGCCTGCTAACAAACAAACAATAAAAATTACTTTTAGCTAGACTTCAGCAAAGAAAAACTCTGCTAATAATAAGGTTCTAGACATGCCCACCTGATTGAATTTTTATTTTGATTCCTACCCTAGACATCTGAGTTTATCCGTATATAGGCAGTGGAGGGGGCGTGGGGAACAAAGCACTTCTGTTTAAAACGGATTTATAACCTTCCTTCGGAGATCCAACATCATAAAGAAAAGTATTCAAATCATATTCCATGGAAGGCTGTGTGCATTTTAGTGAGTGGCTTAGTTTAATAAATGATTCTACTACTTCTAATACATGCGCTGCCACTTTCTACTTGGGAACTGCTTATGTGCCTAAATTGACCTATTTTTGAAATCTGAATTAGTAAAAAAAATTTTTTTTAAGGAAAAAATTTTTTCATGTGCCATCCCCTTTTTTTTTTCTTATAAGCACGTTCCCTGAGATTTCATCTTGGTAACAGCCAAACACATGAGAGAGCTCAAAATATTTTTCACATGTATTAGTGATTAGATTAGATTGAATGCTCTTGGCAAAACTGCCTCTTCCTTCATTTATAACAGCTTTCTAATTATAAACACAATACGTGCTTGCTGTAGAAAATTCAGAAACTACAGAAACAGAAGAACAACCACCTACAGACAACCTATGATGACTTTTTTGGGTAGTTCCTTCCAGTCTTTTTTTTTTTCCCCCCCTGTGTATATAGTGATGAAACTAAGGCTTGAGCTTGCTTTTGAGGTTTTATTTGTTAGTGTGTGTTCATAGCAAAGGTGATGTTTTTTTCATCATTGAAGACTTGAGAGGCAGGGGCAGAGGTACAAGTAATGAACAGTTTTTCTTAGAGGCGCTTCGTCAGTATAATATTAAGGTAAGTAACAGAGTAGCCATTTTACCATCTCATTCCACTTGATTCTCTCCTCCTTTTCCTTGTTGAAATGTCTGTATTCCTTAACTGACACATTCATTTATAACCATTCACGTTGGAAAGTCGGACATTCGTCGCAGTTGGAATATTACATCCCCAAGTCACTTGTAGCTTCACATGGGGAGGGAAAAAAAAGTCTTTTATGAAAAGATTTGTAATACAATAGAGATTAATAGAATGTGAGGAGGAAAATGCTTTCAGTTTCTCATGTGAAGTGAAAGCAGGGCAGCCTGGAAATCTTGTATTCTTACTATTTGTATTTTCTTAGATCTCTAACATCCACAGTACATGGCTGGGTCGCATGAGCTCTTTGTGCTTTGTTGACAGTTGACAGACAAAGCAGAATTATTCCTGAAGCAAGGTACTGTGTACTTAGTTGTGACCTATTATAGCCTACGAATGTAGCTTGCTTTTGAGTTGGATGAATAGGGAGAGTATTTTGTAGAATAAGCTTGAATATACTAAGAGAGATTTTAGCTGCCCGTACAGAAAGGTACATGTCCTCCATTAAGCTCCCCCCCCATGTAATTTTCCTTATAAAATCATTTTAAGTATATTTTCCCCAGTTGCTTGCATGGAGACAATTTTAACTGTTCTAGTATTGTCCTACAGTGGTAAAATAAAATTGCTGGTAATTGTTGGCTTTCTCTGCTCACAGTATAGCAGGAGAAGATGGCTTGCATGGGGCTCTTTAATGTACCTCAGGGACATCTTCTGATTCTCAACCTCTGATTGCAAATTAAAATAACAAGGCTGTGGTATTGGATTTGATGTGAGGCAAAGCAGAGCAACTTGCTAATTTATCATGTAATATACAATTGCTGAGGTTGGGAATTTGTCCACTTGTGGTGCTATTCTGTGTGTTTAAATGAGGACCACTGTTTGCATCTAACCTATCATAACGGTTTGGGAGTGCTCCATTATCCTTTCAGCAAACTGATGGCAGAGTCTGGGCCTCACACAAATGATAAGATCAATAAGTTTCAAATAACTTGGATGAAATGACATGTGACTGTTCATTTAAAGAGATATCTTACTTTAAAAATCAATTTTGGCAATATTTAAAATTCTTACATTGACTGACGAGGCACTTTCGACTTCTGCTTTGTTTGATAATTTGGTTAAAAATATTTTTGTATTAACTTCAGTGAATAGTTAGTTTATATATGTCTTTTTCCTGATTTGCTCTTTCGTCTCCTACCATGGCACCTCTCTGAGACTTAATAATCGCTCTTTGACAGGCTGGCATGCTGCAGTGTAGAAGATTTCACTTTAAAAGCAAAATTAGGTTCCTGTTAAAACTTCCCCTGGAGATCTTAGGAAAATTTTCTCCCAGTTTTGGGTGCAAATGTGGGTCAGAAAGCAATTTGTTTTTTGATATTTCTGGAAATCCCAAATCACAACATGTCATTCTTCAAAAGCAGCTGTGGGCCCATACTGTGCACTGTCTATAAGACCCATTTTATACTGGGGATAATTCTGTGACAGAAAAATGTGACTGCAAGGGAACCCCAGAACATTTGTAAATGGTTTTGGGTGAAAAGAAGATCTGGTTCTCAGAGTGCAGACAGTTTGGGTCGGGGAGCAGTTAATGGCTATTATGGAAAACTAGTAATGATGTGATGAACTCTGTAAGAGCACGTATCCTGGCACACATCGCCCTGTGCTGCTGTTGTTGCGCTCTTGGAGAGCCATTACAGTTTCAACTAAATCATACGTCAGTGCATTACTGGAGAGTATTGTGTCTTGAAAATCTCTGAGTCCTGAAATAAAGCAAGGACCCATTCCTCTTCCCTCACCATCCATTCTGCCATCTACAACTTCAAATCTAGTACAGTTTTGCCAGGAAAGACATGGAAAGTTAACTTGTGTTGACTACACAGTTCTCTTATTTTGTGGTCACACTGAGAAGCACCTCCACCTAATCTGACCAGTTATCCATCATCGTAGCTCTCCATTTTTGGTAACACCAGGTGGAAACTGACCAGGCTCTTCCCTGCTTGGAATAGTGCGTCTCCACCAGTACATCACCCGCTGTAGCCCAGCACTGATGTTCTCCAGTACTGGAGGCGTGTGTAGGGTAATAACGATAGCTTACATTTAATGAACATTGCTCTGGGCTCTGAACAACTCTAATAGAAGAAGTATCATTACCTCCTGTTTTGTAGATGAGGAAACTGAGGCTCAGAGGAAAGTTCAGTGACTAATGTAGAATTACCCCATAATAACTGGGTGGGCAGAAGCTGCGTTCAGAGGCGCCTAGGTGGCTCAGTTGGTTAAGCTTCCGACTCCAGCTCAGGTCATGATCTTGTGGTTCGTGGGTTCGAGCCCCGCATCAGGTTCTGTGCTGACAGCTCAGAGCCTGGAGCCCGCTTTGGATTCTGTCTCCCTCTCTCTCTGCCCCTCCCCTACTTGTGCTCTCTCTCTCTCTAAAATAAACAAACGTTTAAAAATTTAAAAAAAAAAAAAAACTGCGTTCAAGTGCACTTTTTCATAACTTCGTTTCTGCATTCTTCATTGAGTGTGAACCTTTGCACAAAGGGAGGACACTACCAGATCCACAGTGGGTCATCTCCGAGGCCTGAGCTTCCAGTTAGGGAAGTAAAATAAGATTGTTCAGGTAAAGTGCAGAGCATTGTATGCTCAGTGGCACCAGGATAGAGGGAGGAGTCCCTGGACAGTGGGGAAATTTCACAGGAGAAGAATGGAAGTAATGCTCAAGGACTGGCCATTTTACGCAGAGATTCTATAGTGTGAGCCAAGGCAAGGAGTTGGCAGTAGGCAAAATGTGGTGGGGCAGTGAGAAAACAAATCCAGTGGGGTGTAGGGTTTGGGTAAGGGAATGTGAGAAAGGGGGATGGGATGAGGCTGGAAGGAGTTGAAAGCCAGACCAAAGCATAACTTCCCTGTGGAAGGCTTACCACTGGGGGGAAGGGAGTAGAGGGCCCTAGGGAAGCTATGCTCGGCAAGTCTTTACACTGGATGTGGGAGAGAATGGAGTTGGGGAAACCAGGTAGGAGGCTATTATAGTAGGTCGACTTTGAGGTCTGGGCTTTGGTAGAGTTGACGACAGTGGGAGTGTAAGGCCACTGGACGGATTTGGTGACTGATTGGAAGCGGGAGAAAGACCCACTGTATGTGTGATTCATGGATATGATAATGGTGCATTTTTCTTTCTCCTGGGAATTTTAGACCCTTATTCATTTCTATACGTTTGCTCCTTTGTATTATTTAATTGTTTGTTTTCAATCATTTATTCAGAAGATCTTTTGTTTGAGTGCCTTCTCTGTACCACCTATCCAGGTCTGGATCATTTCCATGTGTGCATCCTTCTAAAAACACAAATGTACACAAGAGAATAAGTTTGTGCTTAAGGTGCAGCTACCAGGAACGCCTCAGTTACAAGTGGAAATCGATCCCTTTTTAGCATGTGCAGACAGAAACCATTTTAGTTGAGACCTCAGAAATATAATTTAGCAATCAGAACCAATCAGCATTTGACACAATTTCGTACACAATGATTTCAAGGAATTAGTGATGCTGAAACCAAAGTAACAGGTGACAGATCTTTGCGTATTTTGGTAAAGATTTATTTTGCTACTGGACAGGCTGGCTTCATGTCTTTTGAACCCTCTACTTATAAATGTGGTTAAGGTAGGCATCTGAAAACTTAATGACCTTATTCCTGTTGGTTGTGACAGTTTGGCATTTACTTGTGGCATTGCATAGTAAAATGACATGTTGCGTTGGCAGGGCCCCTTAGGGTGGTTTTGGGGGTTTTCACAAAAACCAGCCCTTCTTACAGGTTGCACTTCCAAAGAACTACGCTTCACTGCATTTTTTTGCCATTGACTTGCCAATGTAACTTTGGGCTGTGAGTGTTTTCCCAGCACAGGAAATAAAAATAAGCTCAGTTTTGTGTTTGTGAGTGATGCTTCAAAGTGAATTTATTCAGTGCTACTTACTTGTATTTGCTTTGTTTTTTATCACCCATTAAGGGCATAATTCAGTATGCAGTCTTGCAACTAAGATTGGCCCCATCATGGAATATTTTCAAAGGCTCAGCCTACTTAATTTTAACAACATAGATGTTTCTTTAAAGGTAGATACAGCATAGTCTGTTAATATTTACTGGGGGAACAAAGGGTTAATGAAAATGTACTTGACAAAGCCAAATGGAAGCAAAGCAGGTATTGAATATGATTAAGGTCTCTTTCCCTCACAGAAAAGTTTTGTTTAAAATAAACCATGACCAGAAGCTTAATTATCAAAATAAAACAAGAGGAATCAAGAGTTACAGGCTTCTAATATTGTTTTGTAGCCCCAGTTCCCTTCACACAGTTATCAGCATGTGTAATTTCCATGCATAATAGCACTAGTTATTGTTGTCATTTGTAAAGGGAGATTAACAGATAGTAAGTACAAACAAACCCAAATAAGTACTGAATAGAGAGGTGACAAAGAAGAAAAGACCTCTTTAATGTTAATTATAACTGGTGAGAAGTCTAGACAAATTATATTATCTGTTTTCTATATGATTTGAAAGGACATTTAGTTAGTACCTGTGTCAGAAATAGAGTTAGGTGTTTGCTTTAGAAACAGGTGAGGTGACAATTTAGCATCTCTGTGGTTGGCAGCTCACTAGTGAGTCATGAAGTTGTAGTAAATTGATGGAATCAAGTTTCCAAAACATCAAGAGAACTTTGAGCTTTTCGAATGGTATCTTTTAAAAATTAAAAAGTAACTTTAACTTCCGGGTTCTACCCTAATAATTAGTAATTTATTGTCTCAAAACATGATGGTGGTTCCCTGTCCACTTGGTTTTCTCAAATTGTGTTTATAAACTGTGGTTGGCATTATTAGCTGGTAACTATTCCAAAGTGTGTGAAGCCTCAGACAACGACTATAATGGAGCAAAGCCAAATGAAAGATAAAGGGCTAGTCCAGTCCTGCATTTTTCATACATGGTTTGCTTGAATTCTACTGTTTCCTTTATTAATGTGCCTAAACGGGTACTTCGGGAAACAGCCAGTCTCACCGTTATTATTTATAGGCTGCATTTAAAATTCAGTACCTGCTGCTGTCGGCATACTCTCTCCCTGTATCCCCCATGACCATGACACGCTAAACAAACCAACGTGTCTAGTTTCCTTCATTCTGAGGGGCCGTCGCTTGTGAACTGTGCTCTTCACAGTGTTTTTGAAGGAAACATAAATATGTCATTAAATGCACCTGTCTATTGTAAAGGCATCTGAGTTTCAGAAATATTAAAATGTGTCCTCACATCCAGAAAATGGAGCTACAAGCCCTAAGAATTGGAACAAATAGTTGCCAGTGACTCAGAACTATGGTGGTAGTAGTTTTTCTCAGGTAGGTAGGATCCACACTACTCCATCCCTTTTCCATGTTGTTGGGCATTCATGGTTGGTACCGTACAACTTGGTTCTTAAAGCCAAACCTTACTGAGTTGTTTTTCATGTGGGTGTGAACCTCGTGTTCCTATTTAGGTTGTCATTTCCTAAAACTCTGTACCTGGTGCTTCTTTGGCTACTCCCTATAATATTTAATGTAATTCTGGACACATATTAAAGGTTTTATAAGGACTCCTTGAGATCCTCTGTCTGAAAATTTTAAATATTAAAATAGTTCGGTGTATTGATTGAAGATAGGAATGAAGTTCCCTGTGAATGTATCGACTAGATGAATTTTATAATCTTCAAAGGTAGTATATTTTCTTTTAGTCGAAATATTCTACAATATAGTTTCTTTGGATGTAAAAGCCATAACTGGAACTGAACTGATTTTTGGTGCTCTCTTTTGAGTCTGGTTGTAGTTTCTTCCACGAAGAACCTATTCTGAGGAATGAGGTCACACAGCACAACAATGAGTGAGGACATCCCACAGATTTGGATTAAAGCCACGTGGCAGTGTTAATAAGTGGCAGATGAAGGTCCCCGATTTAACTAAGTGACATTTGTGTATATAGTGCTCTTATCTAGGGGGTAAAGACCATCGCTCATTCCAGACAAGGGGAACGGGGTTAAATGGAGTCATTGATTGTTTCCTTCATCACATTGCACTCTCTGCCTAAGTGACCTTTCCTGCTTCCTCCACCTACCAAATTTCTACTCAGTCTTCCAGACCAGCTCCAAAGTTGTGCCTTTCCAAGTACTCCAAGGTGCAAAGACAGTCGGGTCCCAATTTCCTCTCACCTGGGTGGGAGCACGAAGCGACAAGGGAACAGCCCTGTTCACCTTTGCACCACAGCCCTTCAGCCTGCTTTGCTTAGCCTTCTTATGCCGAACACGCGGAGCGCTAAGCCCACAGACCCTGGGGCCTCCCTGAGAACACCTGAGCTTTGCTCCTCCCCTTGTGCGGTTCCGTCTCCCTTGTTCAGCAGATATGTTTTATAGCAAGCATGATACTAATTTAAGATAACAGGCGTGTTGTCACACCTCTAGGAGAAAATTCAAACAAGGGCAGCAGGAGAAGGTAATTGAAGAAGGAAAGTGAGAAGAGAGTCTAAAGGCCAGAGCAGTGGGCAATGACTCGGACCCCTGAGAAAGAGTGGTCAGTCGAGATTGTCCTTGAAAACATTGCAGCCGGTTTTATGCCTCAGAAAATGTGTATAGAAGAATCTGCTTTCATTTTAATTAATTGCTTACTTTAAGTGTGTCTTTGATGCGGGGCACAGCTCTCAGCACGCTAAATGTATTCCATCATGACAACCTGTAAAGTGGGTACTGTTGTTGAGCCCATTTTACAGAGAAGGAAGCTGAGCACAGCATTTTAGCCACTAATCAGTGAGCTGTTGGGAAAGTCATTAATTTCTACATGGTATACTCTTTCCTTTAGTAACAGTCTTTACTAATGCCCGAAAATCCATCAATTTACATTCTGTGTGTAATCTTATAAGCGTTTACTGTGAGGTTTTGCTGTGAGCGTGCGTCGGGGGTAGATATTAAGAAGAAAGGAAGACTATCTCTTGGAATCTTTTTTTTTAACTTGACAAGTTTCCTGAGTGTGTTAAGGTTGAGACATAGGTCTAAGTGACATGTCAGGGAAAAAAGGTAAGGAACTATTTCATAATCTCTTAAGGAAGGTTGGGATGAAAGGAACCTATGTTGATAACGAAGGAGGTTTTTACTTGCCTTTTTTTGATGGTGGTGATAAGACTCCAGTGTTCTCTCTTCCGCTCTGCAGGGCTGGTTGATGTGCGAGGAGCCGGCGTGTCGAAATCGAACTCGGCGCCTTCCTCTTCACTTCTCCCGAAACGGGCCTCTTTGCCAAGTCTGCATGAAAGCTACGCTTCAGCCAGAGGTAACAGTCACGTGATGCTAAAGAGCTGTGTAGGGGGGTGAGGGTCTGCGGTCACCTGCTCTAGGGGGGCACATTTGTGCTCTTTGCCCTCTGGAGCCACCCTACTACCACACCCATGTGTTTTTACAAATTCTGACTTCAGAGAGATAAATGCTTGATTTTTTTTTTTCACCTCATGAACAATACTGTATTTCTGTCTAAAAGAGAAACTAACGAGTTCTCATAGGAATTGCTCTGATTTCCCTGGTGGCCACTTTACAATGACAACAGAAGAGACTGCTTTGGCAGAAACCATCAATCTCTAGATTAGGGCAGAACTCCTTTTGTGAGGGCCAGAAAACCTCCCAAACCTGCGCCCTAAAGGGTTCATTGCATTTGTGTGGGTTCCGTTGTTTCTAAGGGATTGCGTAGGTGAGCAGCTCTCTACCTCAGTGGGTACACCTGATGGAGGAGTTCAGCTTGCGTTAGTGACTCCCAAGTAAAGGGCGCATAGTCTGGAAACACTGTGCTTGTAATTAAGATGCTTTCCTTCTGTTGCCCCCTTGGAGCATCTTCAACCCAAGTGGCATTTCACTAACTGTAGGGAGAGGAATATTTGAAGGTGTTCATTGCAGAGAAGGTTTGGTGATCAGGTACATCTAGCAAACTCTGGCCTGACCAGAGTTAAACAAGCTTATTGCACATTGAGAACCTGTAAAATGATAATGTGCAGTCAGTCTCACCAATACAGGGCTGTAATGTGCCTCACTTTCCATATTTGTCTGGCCTGGCGATCTGTAAAGATTTTGGTGAGAAGAAAGTGGGAATGGAGAACCTGTTACTTATTCTACTTTTTTTTTTTTAAACACCAAGGCAGAGTTCTATAATCAAGTCTTGACTTCAGATCTTTTCATTGAAAAGAGTTGGTATGGGCTGGTTTTAGGAAAATATTTTAAAGTTCTCATGGCTTTTAATTTTAAGGTAACAGATCATTTCACAAAATTTGGTGAGAAGTCAGGAGCTACAAATGGCTACTACCGGTATTGTCAGTTCCCTTGTTCTTTTGCATTGCTGTGTGTTTTGTTTTGTTTTTTTTTAACATGGTTTCACTCATGTTGAAAATAGGCTTTTGTATCACGTTTATCTTTTGTCAAGCCTCTGTGTTGTTACATCATTTTCAGTATCAAATCCAAATTAACCATTTCTCTTGTTGGGCATTTTAGACTACCTTTGCTCTCTTTATTAGAAAATTGTGATGACTCTTCCTGCCTACATTATTTGTTGTTATTTGAAATATTTTTGGAGGATAAATTCTTAACCGACAGTGTATATCAAGGTGCCTAAATACAATATGGTCATGATTCATTTTGCCACACTGCTTTCTTAATGGGTTATCTCACCTTAAACGGTAGCCAGTATTTGATGAATGTGTGGGTTTCACCACTCCTTTTGTAGCATTTGACGTTATCATTATTTTTAACTAATTTGGTAAGTATAAAATGTTCCTTGCCTTATTTTGTATATCTTTGATAGTTAGCAAAGTACAATATAATTTGTTTAACAAAAATATGGGACATGTAGTGAGAATTAGCTCTTGTACTGAGTCGGTCCCGTCCCAACCAGCCCTTAGATTAGCAGGTGCAGGAAGAGAACAAAAGTATACATGTAGTGTGACTCATCACTCCACTCGTAGACTGTAGGGGAATCGCCTTGCTTCATGAACCATTGCTGCCTTTGAGACCTTTTAAGCAGCTAGCTCATCAAGTCAAGCTCAATGAAAGCTGAATTGCTTCTTAGAAAGTCAGCTGGTTTTATAATTCCATTCTTGGTGAGAGAAAGTAAAAGGAGAATGGATGGCTAGCAGATTGATAACCTTCCAGTAAACACTGATGATGTTATTGATAGGTTATCATTTCTCATGTAGTATCTTTTTTTTTTTTTTAATAAATGAGCCAACACAGGCATTTTG
>NW_027531991.1:520384-525384 GCF_008692635.1 Crocuta crocuta
TGAATGAGCCAACACTGGCATTTTGAAGTACTTTTTTTCCCCTTCATATCCTTGACCTCATAATGGTGACATTTTAGGCAGGCATTTACCCAGGTTATCAGTTACTTTTGCCAGGGAGGACCTTTAATAGCATAGGGTCATATTGCATGGGCCATATTCCTGCTCGGAATGTGACCGTTTAGGATACCTGGAGGTTCAGCACATCCTGGTTGGTGATACACTCTGTAACTGTTCCTTACAGGGACCTTGACAGTGGGCCTGGGCCAAAGCACACTCTTAGGCATTCCATTTGGAATTGCTAGGGATGAGTTGAGCATTTCTTTTCTTTCTTTTTTTTTTTTTAATTTTTAAAAACTGTTTATTTCTGAGAGAGAGAAAGAGAGAGAGATAGCATGAGCAGGGGAGGGTCAGAGAGAGAGAGGGAGACACAGAATCTGAAACAGGCTCCAGGCTCTGAGCTAGCTGTTAGCACAGAGCCCGACACGGGGCTTGAACCCACAACCATGAGATGATGACCTGAGCCAAAGTCGGACGCTTAACCAACTGAGCCACCCTGGTGCCCTGAGTTGAGCATTTCTTAATTCTGTTGATGAGGTTCCTGGGCTTTCCTAGTAAAAGGAAAAAGCTGTATTTTTCCAGAGACCGTTGCATAGAAACTCCAAAATCAGTGGTAGAATGGATAGGATCATTGTACTTACTCCGTGGTTTTCTAAAGTGTCTATTTTGCAGGATTATGCTTATTTGAGCCTTTAGTTCTAGGGTGCTTATCTCAATCATACATTACTTTCATTTAATAATTATTAATTGAGGGTCGCTTGAATGGCTCAGTTCTTTAAGCATCCAGCTCTTGATTTCAGCTTAGGCCATGATCTCATGGTTTGTGAGTTCGAGCCCTACATCAGGCTCTTTGCTAACAGCATGGAGCCTGCTTGGTATCCTGTCTCCCTCTCTCTTTCTCTCTCTGTCTGCCCCTCCCCTGCTCACTTGTGCTCTTGCCTGCTCTGTCTCTCTCTTTCCCTCAAAAATAAACACTTAAAAAAATCATTTATTGAACACCTATTATATCCTAGGCACTTTGCTTGAGGCTAGGGACAGAACAATGAACAGGACATTTCCTTATTTATAAGGCTAGTTTCACATTATGTAGATGATATAAGATTGATAGCTGGGCAAAAATAGGTATTTGTAAGTATCTGGACAAAAGCACCAGACTTTCGCAATGCTAGACTAGTGAGGGCTTTAAAAACGTTGTTCAAGTTTGATGGAAAAGCACTTGCCTCTTACTGTGCCAGTCTCTTCTCTACATAATAAATCTATCCTCATTTGGTCCTGGGTTGCATTTGTCTTGAGTACGTTACAGGATTGACTTGGTATGAAAGTTGGCTCTTCTGACTTCTATTACCAGAGTCATGAGAAAGAAAGCTGGGACAGTTTGGTTCTCAGGACTTATTTTATTTATTTGTTTGTTTCTTTTAATGTTTATTTGCTTTTGAGAGAGAGAGAGAGAAAGAGTGTGAGTTGGGGAGGGGCAGAGAGCAAGAGAGACACAGAATCGGAAGCAGACTCCAAGCTCCTCGCTGTCAGCACAGAGCCCAATGCGGGGCTTGAATCATGAAACCTGAGATCTTGACCTGAGGCCAAGTCAATAGCTCAACCGAGTGAGCCATCCAGGTGCGAGTGTTCCTAGGATTTTAGATGTCTCTCTCATCTCAGGTAACTTGAGGGAGAAAATTGACTTTTTTTTTTTTCATGTTCATGGGAATTTAACAGCATCCAGTTGTTAATTATTAAAAATATATTCTCGGAGCACCTGGGTGGCTCAGTCGGTTGAGTGTCCAACTTTGGCTCAGGCCATGATCTCAGAGATCATGAGTTTGAGCCCCACTTTGGGCTCACTGCTGTTAGCCTGTCAGCACAGAGCCTGCTTCAGATCCTCTTTCCTCTTCTCTCTGCCCCTCCCCGTCTTGTGCTCTCTCAAAAATAAATATTTAAAAAATTTTTAAAACATATTCTCTGTTACATAGGAAGTGCACATAAATACAGAATGAAAACTTCGATATATGCCTAAGTTCCAAAGTCAAAAGAACCCTCTTTGACATTGGAGGTAGAGACAAGACTTTGCCAAGTTCGAGAGTGAATATTTTAATATCTCTTTAAGGATACGGTTTTGACTTCTTAAGGTGGCCAGATATGTTTGGCTGTGAGATGAACCCACAGGGGGATTCTGCATCCTGTAATTCACCAAAACCAAAGGGCTTGTTTTGTTTGGTTTGAAGTGTAGAGCTAAGATTTCAAGCTAAATTAAACTTTTTCTCACATTTCTGTTCCTGATGTGGAGGTGAGAGAGCATCTAAATGTGACTCTCTGGACTGTGATAGAAATGACTGGGGAAGGGGCATCCCTCATGGGGTAAGGCACTGTGGTGAATCTCTTTATTCAGTTGTTTATCAACTAAATTTCTTGAAGGCCACTTACGAGGAAAGCAGTAGAATAACTTCAGGTTCTACTTCAAGATATCTTTAGTGTTTCTCATGTTATCCTCAGTTGTAAAATTGTGAAAATTTTTTATAATGGAAAGTGTATGCTATACAGGGCTTTGGCCTTCAAAGGAGAAGAAGGGTAATATTGAACTTGTAGCCATTGTGTGTTACAATTTCAGAATGGCTGCGGCGGAACAAATTGTTGATTTGATAAGTAGATGAGGGACAGTGAGGATTTTGCCCCCCTACCTGAGACAGTGTCTTATTTCTGCATAAGTAGAAAGCATGAAAACAACTCTGGTCTCTTCGGGCAGTAATTATGAGTTGTGCAAGAAGAGAACCTTACAGCTCTGATAGAAAGTCTTAAACATCTGGATCTAGTCATTATTCATCCTCTAGGAGAATATGGGATTTTTACCAAGAAGGGTCTTTTGGTCTTGTCCATTGTGATTTTTTTTTTTTTTGAAAGGCAGAAATACCTTTATTTGACAATCAGCAATTAGTTCTCATCCACATTAACGGTCTGTAGATTTTTGAAAGTGGTGACAGGTACGTAGGTAACCAACGTATAGAGCTTGTTTGGTCAGTCTTCATCCTCGTTACGTTTTCTGGACAACCGCACACGGATACGGTATGGAACATTCCTTATTCCTTTGGCCCAGACAGCTTTGTTGAGCCTGGTGTCAATGCGCACATCTGGGGCTCCCATCTCCTTCATAGCAAACTTCCGGATCTCTTTGAGTGCCCGAGGGGCACGCTTCTTGAACCCCACTCCATGGATGCGCTTGTGAATGTTGATGGTGTATTCTCTGGTCACTACCTCGTTGATGGCAGAACGGCCCTTCTTCTTGCCACCCTTCTTTGCGGGAGCCATTCTGCCGGGCCCGGGTTGGAAAGGAAGAGTGCGAGGTATTTTGGGAGAGGGAAAGCGGCGTCTCGCGTAGTTTTGTCCATTGTGATTTTGATCTGCATGTTTGTTGATGCAGAGTTCACTCAATTCTACATACTGCTTCTCTTACCATGAAGCAGATACTAGCTTTTTTTTTTTTAAATTTTTTTTATGTCTTTATTTTGAGAGACAGAGAGTGAGCGGGGGAGGGGCAGAGAGGGAAACACAGAATCTGAAGTAGGCTCCACGCTCTGAGCTGTCAGCACAGAGCCCGATCTGGGCTCGAACCCATGGACTGTGAGATCATGACCTGAGCCCAAGTCAGACGCTTAACTGACTGAGTGCCACCCAGGCACTCCGCTAGCCTTCTTTTTCAATATATTTTTTTCATCAAGGTGAAGTACACATAACAAAATAAACCATTTTAAAGTGATTCATGTAATGGCATTTAGTACATTCACAAATATTGTAGGACCACCACTTCTGTCTAGTTCCAAGACGTTTTCATCACCCTAAATAGAAAACCCTGTACCCTTTAAGCAGTTTACCCCATTCCTTCCCTTCTTCCAGTCCCTGGGAACCACTAATCTGCTTTACATCTCTATGGATTTATTTGGAGTCATAGAATATGTGACCTTTTGTGTCTAGCTTCTTTCACCTAGAATGTTTCTGAGGTTCATCAGTGTTGTAACCTGTGTCAGTACTTCATTCTTCTTTATGGCCGAATAATGGTCTTTTGAATAGATATACCACAGTGTGTTTATTCATCCATCCATGGACATTTGGATTGCTTTTTTCAATAGACTTTAAAGTTTATTTTTTACGTTTGACCTAAATTTGTGTTCTGTGGTTCTCTTGGTCCTAGTTCAGCTGTGTGATACTGCATAAGGCTAGGCTGGTCCCTTCCTCTCTTCCTGTGTTTAATAAGCATTTGCCCAGCACCGGCTCTGCCTGCTTTGAGAGCTTTGTAGATATTTGAAGGTAGCTATCTTCCTGTGCCTTCTCTTCCTCGGCCCAATTTTCCTAGGTCTTCAACCATTTCTCTAGTGCTCTGCTATCACAATAATCATCCTGGTCTAGAGTTTGTATCCCAGTCAAGTGAGGATCCCAAACCAGCACATAGCCCTTCAAGTGCTCTCACTAGCACTTCTACAGATCAGAATAAACCTTCTGCTGCTGACTTTCCTAGGTAGTAAGTTTCTCTGAAGTCTATTTAGGGTTGCCTTGACTCTCTTGGCATCCATATTCACAGTGTCAGTTCCTTTTGAACATTCCCTGTACTAAACACGTAATTTTTTTTTTTACATGCAATTGCCAAGCCATGCCTTACCAGATTTTCCAAGTGGTTTATTTAAACCTATGTGTACAACTCCGTTAGTAGCATATTAGTTTCCTAGGGCTACTGTAGTAAAGTACCTCAAGGTAGGTGGCTTAAAACAAGAGAAATTTATTGTTTAACAGCTCTGGAAGCTAGCTAGAAGTCGGAAATCCAAGTGTCAGCAGGGCTTTTTCCCCCTCAGATCGGTAGGGACGAATCATTCCTTGCCTCCTCTAGCATCTAGTAATCCTTGGTATTTGTTGGTCCGGGCCTCTAGGCGCGTCACTGCAGTGTCTGCATCCAGAGTCACATG
>NW_027531991.1:530384-534362 GCF_008692635.1 Crocuta crocuta
CTTAGTGGAATTGTTAGTGGTCATTTGGATGTTCTTATTTACTTTATTTTCTTTGCTCCTAATGTGGAGCTTTTTCACCGAAAATGTTTTTGATTTATCTTTTTTTATGTCCTACAAGATAATTTTCCCCCTTGGTTCGCCTGCTGATTTGTTTTTGTGTACGGCAAATTATTCAGAGCTTACACAAAGTGTTCGCTGTGTTGCCCAAGTTACTGCTTTAGCAGAAGATGGACATTTCATCCTTTGTCCTTTGATAGGAGTACGTGGACTCTTGAGGTTGAAGGCCACTGTTTTTGGCTCAGATGTTATATTTATTAATGTTGATGTTTGAAGTACACGTCAGTGACCAACAAGCTGTAGTACAGCCTAATACTGACTGATGTGGGTCTGAAATTCCATGGGGAATAAAAATAGCAAAACCACATGCTGAAATTAGAATTTATATTTAGACGATATATTGTCTTTCACTCACCCTGCAGAATTTTATTTTTAAGGCTGTACATTGTGTGGCTCTCTGTTTCTCATTTTAGAAACACATGGAACTCACTGGAAAGTCGGACCTGGTTAATAATAATACAAACATAGTCTGGGTAAACATGCCGGAGTTGCTATGCAGAAGAGGGGCAGAACACTCTTCACCAACAGTCACCACAATGACTCGGTTTAATCACAAATACCGAGTTGTATTTTGTGGAAGTGTCATTGTGAAATGCTGTCACAAAATCCTGCAAGGCATTTTGGGATTTGTAGTTCAGCCTTCCATAGGAAGACCACCAAGGATATGGGCGGTCAGCAGGGCCTGCTTCCAGGAAGGGTGCTTTATGTGTGAGGGCTCACCCTACTGTGGTTCGTTGTTCCCCTATTTACCTTACCGCTTACATGCACTGCAGAACATACTTGTTGACAACTGTGGGGGCTTTGGAGAGGATCTGAATGGTGAAAACAGAGATTTCCAGAGCCCTGTATGTGTTAGGGCAGTGCTCCTTAATTATAGAATAGGATTTCTGGGTCTTAGATCTTCTGTAGCCTTGATAATTTTTGTGTGATTTCTTCCTTCAGACATAATCTTGATGGTAGCCGGAATAGGGGATGTGTCTCTCCCGGAATGCCAAGCAAAGATCATTTTCTGCTTTTGAGTCTTGGTTATAAATGATGTTGCTTAATATATACTCCCAATTCATTCTACAAAAATTTATCGAGCACCTCCTCTGGGCCAGGGTTGATACAACCACTAGGGATCCAGCAATGCACTAAACTAAGTCCCTGTCCTCATGAAACTTGCATTTCACCCTGGGAAGACAGTAGACTCCGGAGAAGAATTCAGCCATGGAGGGAGGAAAGAGACTGATGTGAGCAGGACTTGCTCATTCCACAGGGTGGTTGGGGAAGTTCTTGATATGACCAGGCCAGAAGGAGGGGAGGCGGCATGCCTCGCAGATGTGTAGAGGGAACTTATGCTGAGCATGAGGAACCGTGACCCCATGAGGACCTGAGGTACGAGGGTGCTTGGCACACTGAATGAACAGCAAGGAGGCCAGTGTGTCCAGAGTTGCATGAACGGGGTAGGGGTGGGGGGAGTAGGAAGAGGTTAGGAGAGAGAGATAGAAGGGGTGGCATAGACCATTGTAAAGACTTTGACTTTTATTTTAGGGCAGACAGGGAGCCGCTGGGGGATTCTGAGCAAAGGAGTGCCATGGTCTGACTCTAAGTGGGCCACTTGGATGGCTATGATCCAGGCAGAGGATGATGGGAGCTTGACCAAAAGGAAAGTGGGGGAATCTGTGAGAAGTGGTTGAATTCTGCCAGCATGTTCAAGTCCAAGCTGATAGGATTTGTTACTCGGGTCTTTTTCTCCTGTGTTACTATGTAGAATGAGTGGCAGAAACATTCCTTCCTGCATTGTACCAATTCTAAACAGAATTCTAATATGTTTAATTACCTAAAAATAAGTAATTTTCAAGGTAAAAAAATTGCATTGACTCCTTACCCATATAACAAGTTCTTCCTAAACACAGACTTCATGGTTGAATATTGGCCATACAAAAGATTTTTGGACCCCACCTGGCATGGTGCTGTCTTTGCTCTTACTACACTTCTGGTGGGGGGGACATGACTTGTGTTCAACTTTAAGCCCACATTCTGGCTGATGAGGCAAAATTCCTGGACTGGAGACCACACGCACGCGTGTGCACATACATACACGCACGCACAGAAGCAGAGATCCTTGAAAGTCAGGAGAATCACAGCTGGAATGAGCCATTGTCTCGGGTGGGTGTGTGTTCATCCATATGCAGGTGTGTTGAAGGGGTGGCAGGAAGTAATTAACAACTGCTATACTAATTTTTAGTATAAACATGTACATAAGTGGTTAGAGAAGGGAAAGATGAGAGATGATTGCATAGCAAAGGTGAGATGTAAGCTAGGACTAGAAAGATCAGTTAGGATATAAGTAGAGATGAGGCAGAACACATTCTTTTGGGTTTCTTCTTTGTGTCTCTGCTTAGAAGCTGGAAAATTTGGTGCCTTTTCCTAGCCAGTCCATTTCTGACGTTAGGAAGACCAGTTTTAGGAAGCTCTGTTGCTTCTACTTTGAACCAATAAGTTGAAGTCAAATCTTTGAGCAAACTAATCTACAGTTGGATTGGCTGCTAAACCCCATTTTTGTGGAGTCAGGCTGTGCTCTTCTGTTTGAATGGTTACAGGTCACAGGAAGTCTTGTTGGGTGAATCTTGGAATTAAGAAGGAATTAGGAGCGTGCTCTGTATCCTCTTCGTTGTTTTTATCCTTATTACCTTGTCCTTCCATCAGCCTTCCCTCTCCTCTCCACTTTACATTCTATTCTCCTATAACACAATATATGTTTCCAAAAAATCAACAAAGCCATATAAAATGACACAATAACAACTAAATGCTTTATGGGAAAAGCACAGAAGTTAGGGCACAACACACAATAACTTCATCAGTGACGTAAACAGCAGTATAGGAACCTAAAGAAAACAGTGGCATAATTTTACACATTTTGAACAGCTAAGAAACACATAAGTACTACAATAAATACAGCACTTTACCTTGAAAAGGGCCTGAAGTTGGCTGGCGGAAGTGGACATCAGAGGGTTGCAGCTTGGGAATCGTGGTGAAGCAATAGAAGGAAGTTTATCTGAGATTGGAAGGAAAGTTGTAAGAAACACCAGATGAGAGTGAGTGTAGCTCCTAACACACTAGGTGAAGTGAAGTAGCTGGTCAGTGAGAGAGGGAGGGAGAGTGTGTGTGGAGGGGCTGGTTTATATATTCCTGTATGGCTTGGTTCAACTGGGTGTAGTTTTCTGCATTCACGTAGTCTTCCTCGTAGACAAGATCTGCAGGCGCAGACCTAAAATTTGNCATTGGAATAAATTTTAATTTTCAAAATAAGCCTTGAAGGGAAGCTACTGTAGCTTATTTTATCTTGATAAACTCACACCTTACTTTCCCCCACTTTATTGTCTCATCCTCATAATGTCTAAAGATATTCTTATTTGTACAAAGGCTGATCAGTATACCTGTCAACCAGATAATGAAACTTACCAAATACTGAATACCCATCTTATCTTCAGGAAGCTTGTCTGGGGTATGGGAAGTAAAAAGGGTTTTTAAAGCTTTTTTTTTTTTATGTTTTATTTATTTCTGAGAGAGAGGGAGACACAGAATCCAAAACAGGCTCCAGGCTCTGAGCTAGCTGTCAGCACAGAGCCCGATGCAGGGCTTGAACCCACAAAGCATGAGATCATGACCTGAGCCAAAGTCGGACGCTTAGCCAATTGAGCCACCCAGGCACCCCTAAAAAGGGTTTTGAAGTCATGGGTTCTGTCCTTTTATAGCTTCAATATGAGTAACCAAGCACAGACATTGGAGGCAAAATGCAAGTTCTTTAAAAAAATAACAGTATATTATAGAACTAATGCATCAACGCTGAAGAGATAGGGTAAAATATAATTAATA
>NW_027531991.1:534524-543197 GCF_008692635.1 Crocuta crocuta
GCATCAACACTGAAGAGAAAGGGTAAAATAGAATTAGTAAGGTAAGATATCTTAGATTTAAATTTTCCTCTAGATCTTAAAGTTGTGAACATGGATTGGGGAAAGAAAGGGAACTCCTAACACCCAGAAAAAATGTGCAAATTTCCCAGGGATTTTCTGTTTCTTTCTCTTCATTTCCTCACGCCCAGCCTGTGGATGATATTAGGGCGGCAGCAAGCCGCCCTGGCAATCACTAGGGTCCAAAACTATAAGGAAGGGAAAAGACTGCGCGTGTTCTCTCGCGCTCGCTCGCTCGCTCTCTGTCTTTTATAAGTTATTAAGTAAAGACCCAGCTTCCTGGCTGGAAGACTGGAAACAAGAGATAGCTGTAGGGATCTGGAAGGTACCAGGAAGATCACAGACAGAGACAGCCTCAGGGACTGTCACCCCATGAAGCTGTTTATGAGCATATGTGCTCATCCCCCAGCCTGGAAGGAAAGGGTCGGAGCCAAAGAGCTTAACAAAGACATTGAGAACTGAGGTAAAAGACCACCATCTAGGACCCAGAATGACTACTGGATGGTGCACACGTTGGACAGGTCCAAAAAGCACTGCAACATTTTTGAAAACTGAAATTACAGCAGAGCCACAGCCCACAGAAAGTAGACTAAAATGCAGTCTAAACCTAATGAAGTCATTTGCCTGCTAAAACAACAACATCATTAGCATTCTCCATATGATTTAAACAAGACTCATAGATTCATAACATACTATTCAAAATGTCCAGGATACATTTCAGACTTACTTGGTAAAAGAAGAACCAGGAAAATCTAAACTTGCATTGCAAAAAAGAAAAAAAAAATCAAAGGATGTTAACACTGAGGTAACACTTAGGGTAGAATCGTATGACAAAGACTTTAAAGCAGCTGATACACAAGTATTCCAGTGAAGAATGGTGAANCAAAATAAAAACCTGACTGGGTGAGCTCAGTAGCAGAATGGAGGTGACAGTGGAGTCCATGAACTTGAAAGATCAATAGAAATGACCCAGTCTGAAGAAGAGAAAGACGAAGACTCTGGGAGGTTGGAGAGAACAGAGCTTGAGGGACCTGTGAGACAGTAACAGGAAGTCTAACTTTTATGTCACTTGAGTCCCACAAAAGAGGAGGAGAACCAGACTGAAAAAAATATTTGAAGAAATAATGTGATTGTTGTGACGAGCACTAGGTGTTGTATGTAAGTGATGAATCAATGAATTCTACCCCTGAAACTAATATTATATTATATGATAACTAATTGGTATTTAAATCAAAACTTAAACAAAAAAGGAAGAAAGAATGTGAAAACTTTCCATGTTTGGCAAAAGACATAAAGTTACCAATTTTTAAAAAGCTAAGGGAACCCAAACAGAATAAACCCAAAGAAATCCACTCCCAGACACATTATAGTCAAACTTTTGGAAACAAAAGATGAATTTAGAAATCTTAAAAGTAGCCAGAGAAAAATGATTTATTCTAAGGGAAAATTACTCAAATGATGACACATTTCTCATCAGAAACCATGGAGACCAGAGGAAGTGCAACAGTGTTTCTGAAGTGCTCAAAGAAAAGATTTAACTCAGGTTTTTATATCTAGCAAAAAATGTCTTTAGTAGTAAAGATAAAACAAAGACATTTTTAGATGAGAGAAATGTAAGAGAATTCATTGCCAGCAGACCTGCTCTGAAGTAATTGGTAAAGGAACTTACTCAGACAGAAGGGAAATGATGCCAGAAGGAAACTTGGAACATCAAGAGTGATGAAGAACAGAAGAAATGTTAAGTATGATAGACTGTTTTTCTCCTCTTGAGTTTATGAAATATATTTGATGCCATCGTCTGATAAAGTTTTCATTGTACATAGGTGTAATACGTAAGACAGCTGCAGCATAAAAGGAAGAAAGAAAAGGGACCTATGTGGTTTTGTACACCCCACTTAATGTGATAAAAGTTTGATTGTAAGTTAAGTATATAGTCATCCTTAACTATGAACTCTACAAAGAGATGTCAAAAACACAGTTAATTAATTTAGTAATAAAAAAATGTTCTCAGATGCCTGGATGGCTTAGTCGGTTGCACGTCTGACTCTTGATTTCAGCTCAGGCCGTGATACCAGAGTCATGGGATTGAGCCCTGCATCTGGCTCTACGCTCAGCATGGAGCTTGCTTAAGATTGTCTCTCTCTCTCTTTCCCTTTTTCCTCTTCTGCCCCCTCCCCCACTCATGCTCACTCTTTGTCTCTCTCTCTCTCTCTCTCTCAAATGGAAAAAAATGTTCAAATTCCCCAAAAGAGGGGAGACAATGGGAAAGAAGAAGGAAAAACAGAGGGAGCAGACAGAAAACAAATAATATAATGTAAACCTGAGTCTAAACATATCAATAACTACGTTAAATGTGTATTCATCAGTTAAAAGACAAATTATCGCAATGAATTTTTTAAATGATGCAACTATAAAGTGTCCTCAAGAAACTCACTTCAAATAGAGGTAGGTTAAAAGTAGAAAAATGGTGAAAGATATACCACTCAAACAATAATCAAAAGAAATTTAGAGTGGCTATATTAATAGCAGAAAATTAGACTTCAGAGCAAAGAAATTACTAGGGATAAAGAGGAACTTTACATAATGATAAAAGAGCTAATTTACTAAGAAGGGATAATCCAAAGTGTGTACGCACCTAACATCAGCACTTCAGAATACCTGAAGCAAGAGCTGGCAGAACTGAAAGGAGAGGCAGACAATACAGACAATCCATAATTATACTTGGCAACTCTAACACTCCTTTCTCAGTAATTGGTAGAAATATTGGACAGAAAATCAGCAAGGATATAGAGGAACTGACAACCGACCAGATCTAATTGATTTTATAGAACGTTGTCCCCAACAATAGCTCAATCCACATTCTTTTCAAGTGTACATGGGACCTTCAGCAAAATAGACTATATTCTGGATCATAAAAGGAGCCATAATGAATTTAAAAGATTAAAGCCATACAAAGTAAGTTCTCTACCATAATGGAATTAAACCAGAAGTCAATAAGAGAATGATAACAGGAAAATCTGCAAGTACTTGGAAATTAAACAACAGATTTCTAAATGCATGGGTCAGTGAGGGTCTTAAGTAAAACTAGAAAATATTTTGAACTGAGTGAAAATGAAAGCAAAACATATCAGTGATTGAAACAATATATACTATAATGTGTACTATCCTACAAAATAGGCCAATTACCAATATTTGAATGTGGACACCATTATTTATTCATCATGGACACACACAAAATCCATAAAATACTCAAATAGCAGGTGTCAGGGGATTGTATATTCACCTAGTTGGTAAAATAAGCTAATTTGTCAAGTAGGTATTAAATAATCATAATAATTACCATCTGGTGACTATTTAAGGGAGAAAGTAGAAAACTGAATAGAGTAGAATGATGCAGCTAAAGCAGTGCTTAGAGGGAAATTGATAGCATTAGATGTTTATATTAGGGAAAAAGAAAGGTCTCAAATCAGTCTGATTTGCTGCCTAAAGAAAAGAAAAAAAGAGAAAATGAACCCACAGCAAGCAGAAGGAAGGAAATAGTGAAGATCAGACCACAGATTCTAAAAGAATAACAAGGGCATACTATACATATTTGATAACTTAGAGATAATGAACCAATTCCTCACAAGTCTTAAACTATAGAAATCCATCTAAGATGAAATGGAGGGTGCCTGGGCCGTTTAGTCAGTTGAGCATCCAACTCTTGATATTGGCTCAGGTCATGATCCCAGCATCATGGGATCAAGCCCCATGTCAGGCTCTGCCCTGAGCTTGCAGCTTGCTTAAGATACTTATTCTCATTTTCTCTTTCTCTCTCTGTGTATGAGTGTGTGTATGTGTGTGTGTATGAATGAAATGGATAACCTCAACACTCCTGTATCTGTTAATTGAATTCATGATTAAAAAGAATAAAATTGGAAGACTCATTTGAAGATTTATAGTAACACAGGTACAATAATCAAGGAGGTGTGGTATTGGCAAAAGGATAGGCACCTAGTCCATGGAAGAGAATAGAATAGATTCACAAAAATGTTACTGTTTGCTTTTTGACAAAGATACATAGACAGTTTAATAGAGAATATATAGTTCTTTCAACAAGTGATGTTAAAAAATTAACTTTGACCACATGCAGAAAAAATGAAGTTTGATTTAAATCTGTTACAATATACAAAAATTAACTGAAAATGTATCACAGTTCTAATTGTAAAACTAGAAAGCCTAAAGAAATAGTTGATAAGAGAAAAATCTATGTGACCTAGGATTATGCAGAGTTTTTAGTTATTAGACCAAAAACATCCATGAAATTTTAAAAATTCATCTGGACTATCAAAATAAAAACCTTTGCTTTACAGAAGATACTCTTTTTTTTTTAAGTTTATTTATTTACCTTTAGAGAGAGAGAGAGACAGAGTATGAGTGAGGGGCAGAGAATCCCAAACAGGCTCTGTGCTGTCAGTGCAGAGCCCAACATGGGGCTCAATCCCACTAACCACAAGATCATGATCTGAGCCAAAAATCAAGAGTTGGACACTTCACCAACTGAGCCACCCATGTGCCCCTATAAAAGATACCCTTAAGGAAAAACAATGACAGGCCACTAAGTTGGACAAAATTTACAAATCACATATCCACAAAAGGCCCTGTATCCAATATATATAAAGAACTCTCCCAATTCAACAGCAGAAAAAGCAGATGGTGCAATTTAAAAATAAAAATGATTGAACAGATTCTTCACTGAAGACTATATAAGGATGACAGATAAGTGTGGGAAAAGTTGTTCACCAGTACTAGCATCAGGGAAAGGCAAACTAAAACCATGACAGGATACCACCCTATACCTATTTGAGTGGCTGAAATGTAAAACACCGTACCAAATGCTGGTGAGGATGTGGAGCAGCAGGAGCCTTCAGCTGTTGCTGGTGAGAGTGTTAAATGGTGCAGCCAGTGTGGAAAGAGTTTGGCAGTTTCCTATGAAGAGAAATACATATTTAAACCGTTTGACCTAGCAGTCTTCCTGGATATTTACCTTAGAGAAATGAGAACACATGCTCATTTAAAAAAAAAACAAAACTGTACACAAATATTTATAAGCAGCAGAATTCATAATAGCCCAAAACTGGAAACAACCCAAATATACCTCAGTGGATCAATGAATAAACTCTGGTACTCTGACACCATGAAGTATTACTCAGCAGTAGAAAGGAATGGACTACTGATACCCCCAACATCTTGATGGATCTTAAAGTCCTTGTGCTGAGTGAAAAAAGCCAGACTCACATGACTACAAACTGCAAAAACCCATTTATAGGGCATTCCTGAAATTATAGGATTGTAATGATTGAGAAAGGATCAGTGGTTGTCATGGATTAGAGAATGGTGTGAATACAAAGGGGCAGCAGGGGGAAGTTTGGGGGCTGATGGAAGTGTTACATATCCTGGTTGTAATGACTGTTAACGTGTATTAAAAGTCACAGGACTGCATTCCTCTCCCAAATCAATTTTCTGGTGATAGGGTTTTGTTTGTTTGTTTATTCATTTATTTTGACAGCAAGCGGGTGGGGCGAGCGCAGGAGAATAGAATCCCAAGCAGGCTTTGCATTAGCAGCGTGGAGCCCAATGTGGGGCTTGATCCCATGAACCATGAGATCATAACCTGAACCAAAATTAGGAGTCAGATGCTCAACCAGCTAAGCCACCCAGGCACCAGTTGGTGATAATTTTAAAAGTAAAAATTGAAGCAAATCAAATTTTTGTGGCATGGTGATAAGAAGATAGAACTCTACTGGAAGGACCTTTTAAAAGGATTCCTTTTACACATAAAACAAGTAACATGAATTAAATGTCCAGCATTGAGGTCACCATAAGTTGAGTTCCAAAGCTGCCAAGCTGAAAACCAGCCACACCTAAACAGTTATGTCATTGGGAATCCCCTGCTAAGCTATTTGTCAAGGAATCTACATCGTGGAGGAAGTATCCAACTATGACCCATAAATGTTCTCATTGCTGGAGTAAACAAAGCTCTTTCCTAACCCTTAGCTTACAAAATGGGTAGGATACATTTGGGTATCAGAGTGTTAGACCACTCATGCAAATTCTCACCTATTAGTTAAGAATGTAAAGCCTTGAGGGGCGCCTGGCTCACTTGGTTAAGCATCCAACTCATGATACCGACTCAGATCATGATCTTGTAGTTCATGAGTTCAAGTCCTGCCATCAGCTCAGCCTGCTTGGGATTCTCTCTTCCTCTTTGTCTGCCCCTCCCTAGCTTGGGCTCACTGTTCTCTCTGTATCTCGCTCTGTCTCTTTCTTTCTAAAAATATTTTTTTTAAAGAAAGTAAAGCCTTTAAAATGTTACTGTTTTGAATAGGAGACTCTGGATATTGGAGCAGTGTGGTTTTTTGACAATGGTTGAGAGAATTCAGGAAGTTCTGTGGGTTTTTTTTTTAATGCAATATAGTCATGTGTTTGCCTATACTTCCTGTTCCTTTACTGAGCGAAGAGCAGACATAGCGTCAGAGAACAAAAAAATTTCAGTCCTGATATGTTTTCTCTTCATCTCACTGTAACCAGCATTCTGGAATCTCTTTCAAACATGTACCTTCCTGTTCGTTAAAGGTGATTATTTAAAAACAAACAGACCACACGGGGAAAAAGCACAGTTTCTGAAGTTTTGTAAGTAGTAATTGGAAATGTAAATTAGTTTCAGTCATATTCCTTTTGTTCTCCTGGTTTAAAATTCGTGGTTAAGGTTATTTTACATTCACAACAGTTACAGCAATGTGGCTGAGCAAAGTGAAACAGTTTAAGGTGGGGTCGTATTGGCAGGTGAGACCTCCTACAGGCCTGTGCCTCACTGAAGGCCCACGTTGCCCTCAACAGCTTGTGCCCACTTGTGCTAGTTCTAAAGGGGAATAATATTCCAACAGTGATGTTTTCTTTTCTTTCCTTTTGTTTTATTTCCTATTACAGTGGTTGTGATTGTATGCCATTTCATATTAGGCTTAGCAAATTTACATCTTCATCTTCAGCTAATAAAGTACCACTTTGCTCTTTGCAGAGCATACAGTTCTAGCTCCTACACTGTAGATATACCTCGTGGGATTTTATTAGCATTAAAAAGTGTTTGAGGCTGCATTCTATGGGTGGGACCACAGGCCTTATCCAAAGATATCCCTGGAGTATTTCCACTTTTATATACTTTATTCATGGGGTTGCTCTATTAAAGTTTACCTGTATAAATAGGTTCCATTACTAAGAAACTGTTTGAAAACCGCTCACCTGGACAGATAAAATTCACAGATAATAAGAACTTGAACTTGTCACCAATCATCGCCACTTCCCATTCCTCCTCCTCCCATAATGCTATGCCTTATTTACTCACTATGGGTACAGTGTTTATTAAATACCTACTACATTCCAGTACCATATTACAGGAAAGTGTATTACTTTTTCTCACTTCGGTGGTTGAAAAACTGCTGAGAAGTGAAGTGGTCTGAGGCAGGAAAGAGGAAGAATAAGGATGTGGATTATCTGCATCCGAATAATTGAGCACCACGGTGTGTATATTCAAGGTGGCAGTGACTCAAGTGAGCTAGGTGGGTGGTAACAAATGATTTGAGAGAAACAGACCTGCTGGAGCTCAAATAGAGGCACTTCTGTTACAGTCATTGAGAATTACAGAACAATTAGAGCCGAGAGGAATGCAGGAAAAAAACAATACACTTTTTCATGTCAGTGTAACCTGCCAGGGAATCAAATAAGATGGAAGCATTATGTAGGCTTAGGAGCTAGGGAGTGCTTCACTGTAGATCCTTGAAATTTTCTGTTCAGACCCCAGATAGAGAATGATAGAGCAGGAAGGGTAAACACGAAAAACGAACTGTGGAATGGGATCTTAAATCTGTTGAAGCTGGAATGAAGCCTGTCTCAGGAAATTGAGGACAACTTTTTCAAAGGGGAGGGAAAGCATTAGTAGGATATATTATCAAAGGGCTTCCCATGTTTTATGACCTAGATGTATAGAGCCTGGGCAGGTTTTTTGTTTCTGTTTTTCTGATTTTTTTTCAAATAGAATTCTTAAGTCTCAAAGCTTTTTTAAAAAAAGTTAGAGGAAAATGCCATTTCTTTCCTTTTACGTGAAAGCAGTTGAGAGAAAACACATTCATAGTTGTGTGTTTTATTCCAGGGAAAGTCCATTAGCCAGTTTGTGTTTTCTTTAACACGTCTCTGTAGGGGCGCCTGGGTGGCTCAGTTGGCTAAGCGTCTGACTTTGGCTCAGGTCATGATCTCACAGTTCGTGGGTTCGAGTCTCGCGTCGGGCTCTGTGCTGACAGCTAGCTCAGAGCCTGGAGGCTGCTTCTAATGTGTCTCCCTCTCTCTCTGACCCTCCCCTGCTCACACAGCCTCTCTTTCTCTCTCTCTCTCAAAAATAAATAAAACATTTAAAAAATTAAGAAAAAAACATTTCTCTGTAGAATGATGTGGTTTCCTTTTGAACGTAGAAGGCATTCTAGGTAAGTTTTCCATAGGAAAGACCAGGTCTTGGATATAAGCAAGTTTTATTTCTTTTTTTTTTTTTTTAATTTTTCATGTTTTATTTATTTCTAGGAGAGATGG
>NW_027531991.1:543552-552430 GCF_008692635.1 Crocuta crocuta
GTTTAAAACTGTAATTTTTATGATGCACTCTGAAAAGAAAGGACAGAAAAGTAGCCAGAGCAGCTTTTGGTGGCTCTGTTTTTGCAGTGCTCATATCATTCTGGAAAATTGGAATCATGTAGATAAGGAATTAGTGAGTTACGCATGTATATGTGCTAATACTCTCCCTTTGATTATGGTTTTTTCATGGTTTATCAGAGTTAATTGAGATTTGAAAAGTATATGTACAGTGAGGTGTTACTGAATGTTTTATTGTACAGAACATNATCACAACACCTCTACCATGAATCTTTGGCTATGTAATGGGTTTCAGTAACTAAATTATATTTATAGCTACCTGAAATTTCCTATAGAAAGCCTAAACTGTTGGATCCACTAAATGACCTCTCAATAAATAAAGTACTTCTTATCATATATTGTGGTGATGGCTGGTTAGGAAAGGAAATCTGTGGTCTTTTTTTTTTTTTTTTTAATGTTTTATTTATTTCTAGGAGAGAGAGAGAGAGAGACAGACAGCGTGAGCAGGGGAGGGTCAGAGAGAGAGGGAGATACAGACTCTGAAATAGGCTCCAGGCTCTGAGCTGGCAGTCAGCACAGAGCCCAACGCGGGGCTCGAACCCACGAACCGTGAGATCATGACCCAAGCGAAAGTCGGACGCTTAACCGACTAAGCCACCCAGGCGCCCCCGGAAATCTGTGGTCTTAACACCTAGTGGCCATGTTAGGTCTAAGATACATGGATCTGTTTCCATGGACTTCGCTGACTAGAATGGGATGATGACCAAAGGTAGTCTGAGCAGTAGAACTGAACACTAACAAAAATTCATTCTTAACTAATGAAATAGGAAGATAGAGAAGGCATAAATGTTAAATCTGCTTTGTCTACTGTACTTCTCTTCTGTCCTACCATCAACTATAAGGAAAATACTACTGATTTAGTGGTAGCATTTCAGGGGAAAAGAAACTTGTTAGCAAGGATAGCAGCTATAAGATAAATCTTTGTTTCCCAAGCATTAGGATTTGATGACAGGTGTCTTAGAAGCAAGGCAAGGACTTCAGTAATAGCTAAGGCGAGTTGAACGGTTATCATGTGCTGAACAGTACACTTTTGCCAAGCATTTTATATGCATTGTCCGTTTAGTCCTCACAGTGCTCTCATGGGTATTTTACAGATGGGAAACTGAGGTTTTGAGAGGTTAAGTGACTCATCCAGGGACTCCATGTACAGTAAATGTCAGAGCCACAGTTTGAGGCAGTCTGTTCAACTCTAGAAGCCATACAGTTAATCACTGTTTTGTACATTACCCTTTATCAAAAGGTAAAATCACTGTTTGGTACATTACCTTGTCCCAAAAAGAAAGATTGAGAACCATCAGCAAAGGCCTCTCCAGATCTACCTCTTCACTTTTTATTTTACTTTATTTTTTTTTTTTTTAACGGNTTTGTTTTCTTTTGGTTTGCTTTGAGAGAGCTCACGCAAGCAGGGGAGAAGGGCAGAGGAACAGAGAGAAAAAATCTTAAGCAGTCTCCAGAGTGCAGAGCCCGGCACCAGACTGGATCTCATAACCCTGGGATCATGACCAGAGCTAAAATCAAGAGTCAGGCACTCAGCCAACTGAGCCATCCAAGCGCCCTTACCTCTTCACTTTTTAAAGTGAAAACTGACTTCCTCCAGCAAAAAACAAACGACAGCATTTTTTAAATATTTGTCAGCATCCGGGTTTATGTTTATTGTTGTGTATATGAGTCTATGATATGTGAAACTATTAGTCACTTTAAAACAGTTTTCACAGCTATAGTATGTCTTCTTATAGACTGTAAGGTATGTAACCTCATTAGACTGACATATAAACACACTATAGGGGCGCCTGGGTGGCTCAGTCGGTTAAGTGTCCCACTTAGGCTCTGGTCACGATCTCACAGTTCGTGGGTTCGAGCCCCGCGTCGGGCTCTGTGCCGACAGCCAGCTCGGAGCCTGGAGCCTGTTTCGGATTCTGTGTCTCCCTCCCTGACCCTCCCCTACTCATGCTGTCTCTCTCTCTTTCAGAAATAAATTTAAAAAACATTTAAAAAATTAAAAAAAAAAAGACACTAGACCAAAACAAAGACTGGAGGAATACATTAAGGGTTTGTTGTAGCCAAATGTAACCAAAAACATTAAAAGTAAACATAACACTATTTACGGTTTCAGACACTGTTGAGCATTTTCTCTATTTAAACTCTTAATGTGCATCATAATTCTATGAGGCACTGTTTTCATCCCTGTTTTACAGATGAGGAAAACAGAGGGCTTAGATGCCTT
Organism: Crocuta crocuta; assembly: GCF_008692635.1. Classification (NCBI taxonomy): domain Eukaryota; kingdom Metazoa; phylum Chordata; class Mammalia; order Carnivora; family Hyaenidae; genus Crocuta; species Crocuta crocuta. Next base: position 545,855 of record NW_027531991.1, read on the forward strand.
GCCCAAGATCACTTAGCTGCTCAGGATTTGAATCTGGTCTGGTTCCAGAACCTGTGGTCTTAACAACCAAGCTATATTTGCCTTGTTTTACATTTTTACAGTTAGTGGTTTAAAATACCAAGGTTTTACTGCACATCCTTCTTCTAAAACATTGCTGGCCTGCGCATCCTCCCTGTACCGGAAGCTCAGAAGTCCTGAGGTAATGATACATTCCCTGTCCTCAAAGGGATTGCAGGACTTTAAGCAGAACCGGCAAATTAACTATGAAGAGATTAAAAGTGAGGAAATATTTGGTTCTATTTCCACTTGTTAATTGTTGGAGAGAGAGTAACTGAGTCAGGTCTTGACTTATTGACAATAATTGTAACAAAGTCTTTTTTTTTTTAATGTTTTCTTTATTTTTTGAGAGAAAGAGACAGCGTGAGCAGGAGAGGGTCAGAGAGAGAGGGAGACACAGAATCTGAAGCAGGCTCCAGGCTCCGAGCCAGCTGTTGGCACAGAGCCTGACACGGGGCTCGAACCCACGAACCGTGAGATCATGACCTGAGCCGAAGTCGGATGCTTAACCGACTGAGCCACCCAGGCGCCCCTAATTGTACCGAAGTCTTAACATCCCCCCCCTTTTTTTTAATCACTTGCTTACTTCATCAGTGACTTTTATTTAGAACTACAAGAGTGTATTGTTTAGACTTGGCTCTTGAATGAAGCATGCCAGAATTTAAAAAGGAAAAAAAAAGTCAAATTCTTGGAAGTGCCTATTTGGTTTATTTCAGGAAACTTCCCAAAGGCAAGTGTTTATAGCTAATAGTTACTATACTCATTACCAGTCACTTAGGATTCATTGTATGCCAGGTATAGTCCTCTGTTTTCCACATGTTATCTCATTAAAGCCTCATTATAGCACCCCAAAGTGGGTTTTCCCCCCAGTTTACAAATGAGAGGAGAGGTTACCTGGCCTCTGAGCACCTGTTTTTTCCTTTGTAAAACAGAAAGAGAAAGCTTCTTTATGTTCTAATAGAAATTTCTAAGTCCAGATGAAAATGTTGTCAAGTGAACGTACAGAGCTCTGTGTGTAACATAAACTTTGCTTTTAATAACTGACATTTTATATCTTTCCTATCAAAAGCACAGTTTCCAAAAGGTACAACTCAGAGTAAAGGTGAACGAAAATTATAAAATTAAAACAACACAGTTAAATATTGGGTCCCTAGTACAGCAAGGGATACACAATGAAAAGCATCTTCTTCGGTTTGGTCAGTTTCTCCTTGCAAGCCTTTACCTCGGGCCCCCAGGCCAGTGCCTTGTGCTTTTGCACCGTGCTACAGCCACTTTGACTCCTGGTGCGCTGTGCCTGAAACGTGATGTCGTGGCAGCCTAACTGTGGGAGCGAGGTGCCAGGTGCCTCTGCGTGGACTGCTGCTCCGATATACTAAGCAAGTATTTCAGGTTGAAAACTAGCCACCAAGGAGCTGATTAACACAGAGAATGACACAGTTGTAAGTGTATGAATGAAAAGTGGCATATTAAAAAGATCAAGGGTCTTGGACACTGAAAACCTGGAATCAAGTCCTGGCTCTGCCCCTTACTTGCTTTGTGACCTAGGGCAAGTCCATAACCTTTTTGAGTCTCAGCGTTCTTATCTGTAAAATGAAGATAATCGGAATAGCTAGTTCATTTATTGAAGATAAAATGGGAGAAAGCATAATGCAAGGGAGATTGATCTGAAAACTAGAAAGTGTCAAATGGATATTAATACATTATGCTAAACTTCATTAAGCCTGTCGTTCAGTAGAGTGTGATTTAACACACTCATAGCATTCAAGAAATCTGTCAATTTTAAATAGCATGTATATATGGACTTAACATTTTTACCTCAATTAATCCTACACCAGCATTTCATGACAAGATGTGACCGTGTTATCTGGCAATAAACTGTAGCCATCTCAATGCTACCTATGAGCCATCATTCTAGTTTTCATTCCACCCATTTTTCTAAGAGAGTATCAAACTGACCATAAGCATCCCATTCACTGACCTGATCTGGGATTGTGAACAGATGACTCCACCTTGATGAGCTCTGTAAAATAAGGCAAATAATTCTCACTTCCTCCTACCTCACAGAGCTTGTTATAAGGATCAATTACTTTGAAGAGCGTAGCATACTATAGAGGTGCAAGGGACATGCTTAAAAAAATGAATGTGATCGTCAGAGGCCTCTCAATATAGCATCGGAACTAAAAAATAATTCTGTTAGAAAATGGAAGGTAAAGATGCCACTAAAAAGTTACAGAGGGTTGCCTTTCAGTTGAGTGCTTGACTTGATCCCGGGGTCGTGGGATCAAGCCCTGCAAGATTCTTTTTTCTTTTTTCTTTTTTTTAAATTTCTGAGAGAGACAGACAGACAGCATGAACAGGGGAGGGTCAGAGAGAGAGGGAGATACAGAATCTGAAACAGGCTCCAGGCTCTGAGCTGGCTGTCAGCACAGAGCCCGACGCAGGACTCCAACCCATTGAACCATGAGATGATGACCTGAGCTGAAGTCAGACGCTTAACCGACTGAGCCACCCAGGCGCCCCAAGCCCCGCAAGATTCTTAAGATTCTTTCTCTCTCACTCTCTACCCCTTCCCCCTTTGCACACTCTTTCTCTCTCACTCTCTAAAATAAGGAAAAAAATGTTAGAGTAGTTGCCATAAGGAGGGGGTGGATGAATGGAAATGTCCACGTTTGACTATAATACAGTGTTGGAGAAGACATACCCATACCAGACTGTAAGCTCCTGTGATCATGTACTGTTTCTCTCCTTCTCTAATGTAGCCTTAGCAGCTAGAACAGTGCCTGGCATGTGATAGATGCTCATTTTGTTGGAAGAAGGAACAGTAGTCTTTGTGATCAGTTCAGGTGACTAGCGGTATGGAGGTAGGCTGACTTTGGCTAACATCCTGTGGCTTGGGTTGGCCATGGCAGTCTTGTCATGGTTCCCCATCTGAGGCAGAACTCGTTCTGAGATGTTCCTTAACTCAGAGTTTACCTTAACATCTAGGTCAAATTCCAAAGCCAAATTTTCATCCTAAATATTAGGTCCATTTATGTACAGTAGCCATGTACATTTATTTAGTAACTGTTGATATTATTTATCCAGACCCTTAGGAGCCAGTTATTAAGATACTAGAGAACTAACCAAATAGAGATGTTCATTTTGCCTGTTGTTTGTGGGTAAGGTGAGAAATGTTAGAGAGTTTTCATTTGAACGAGATTGATCTGTTTGAGTGGATATGCCAGGGAAGAAGGACCAGTGGTGGCTTTTGTTTAAATAAATAATAAAAACAGATCAAGTTGTACTTTTCAGTCTAGTTTAGATCTGGAAAGAAACTGTAGAAATTACCTAATCTAGGAAACCCTTCCGTTTTTCCACATAAGATTTTAGGCAGAAAACCCCGTCTGTAAAACAGATAAATGTTTTTTCCAATATAGATGTCTGTTTTAACTTTGTAACAGTTAATACCACAGTTTTTGTTTGTTTCTCAGTAAGAACACCAGTTAATATGGTGAGGTCTTAAAATTTTCTTTGTAGTATGTGTGAATTTGCCAATTTTGAATTTTTTCTAATGAATATGTACTTTAATCAGTGAAATCAAACATTTGGAGAAGTTTCGGAGGTGTACAAATTAATGTCATTAATACCATCATATCAAGAAGCAAAATGGGGAGATGGAATGAGGTTCAGTAGATTATGGTTGACTACTTCACTACTTCCACATTTCAAGGATTTCTCCTAACCATAAATCAGTGTTTCTAGGCCATTATAAACTTCCAGTGCAATCCAGTGTACCGTACAAACCTTTATTTGTGTATCGTTGTCTCCTGTGGTTTGAAATTTGTATTTAAATTTTTCATTTTGGTATTAATACATGATTATATGTCTTTTTGGGGGGAGGCATGGCATTCACCTAGAAATACGACATTTAACAAAAGGAAAGCTTTTGAAAGGAAGGCACTAAATTCAAGGTGGAGTCCCAGAATTATCCTCAGTCCCAGGGAAGACCTCATGGCCAATATTTGGGTATTTCAACATCTGCAGTGTTAAAGCCAGCCTTGTCTCCTAAGATGGAAATTGCCATGTGCGAAATGACTTGATAGAAAATGGTGTACATTCTATATAATCTTCTACTGCAGAATGCGACCAGTGGCACTTCCCCTAAAAAAAATAAATTACCCGAAATTTGCAGCACATTCATATTCAATTTCATCACAGCAGATGCTCATTAGTATGTTGTTATTAATTGGTATTCACTTTAGGTTTTGTTTAAAATGAAGATAATAATTAGGTTTTAATTACTGCATCATTCGTGGGGGGGGTGGCTGTCTGTGGGGAGAGGGATAGAGTGAAATGCTTCTTAAAGCACTGAACTATTTCCTGATGCTTATTCAGCAACGTGTGTTGCCAAAGACTTTGAAAAATAACTTCATTTTTACAAAAAAATAGGACTAGGATTCTGAAATGAAGAAATTGCTGTGTGTGTTTTTTTAAGCCCATCGTTATCAAGAACTCGCTGTAAATTGTCTACTTGATGGACATACTAAATCAGATGATAATGTGCACTACCATTCTTTCTAATCAAATTACCAAAAAGACTTCTTGGAAAAGTAACCCTCACAAGCGGCTGATTAATGAAGTGGTGGCAATGTTTTGTATTAGAACTAATTGAAGTAATCCAAATAAGTTATTTCTGTAGCCTATGGAAATAATTTCCTTTGCAAAGAAGTACAGTGGAGTTGGCAAACCAGGATTTTTCCCCCTCTGTTGTTCCATTATTTGCAAAATTGCTAAGTTAATACAGATATTGCAGATAAAATGGGAAAACTAATGTAATTGAGTGGCAAGGGAAGCAAGAAAGTTTGTTTCAATCTTTTAATAATCAAGACTAATAATTTATATCAGGCTTAAAGGTGTATGGAAGTTAAGGGGCACTGGAATTCTAAAAGCGTATCTTTGCTAAAACACTAGAAATAGCCATTGTAACACATTTGTAAAATAGGGGCATTCGTATTCCAGAGTGTAAACATATTCCTTAGATAAAACTTTCTGGAACACCTCTCATGAGTGTATCCTTGGGTTTTCCAAATATATACCAATTCAGACCCTCTGGAAGCTTAGAGACTAGCTGGGAAAAGGAGAGGATTTGTCATATACCCCGTGCTCCAGGTACTTTCCATATCGTACCTCTTTATCTTTAAAACATTCTGGACAGGTTTATTAGCCTCATTTTACCAATGAAAAAATTGAGGTGTGACTAGGCTAAGCAGTATGTCCAAAGTCACCCCAGCCTTTACGTGATAGAACTGACTTTCAAACCAGGTTCCGTCTGACCCCACAGCCAGTCTGCCATGGGGAGCTACACAGAGGAAACATGAGAAATCATTTCAAGGGACTGGTGTTGTATCATTAGGCAATACGATGAGGTTCACCGAGACATGGGAGACATATTCTGTGAATCCTTCCTTTGCACAAACATTCACTGAGGGCCAGGTACACACCCGGCTCTGGCCTGGGCCCCAGCAGTGTAGTGGAGAGGCAGAGGGGTGTAGGCACGGGCCCTGCCTGCCTGAGCTCCCGTCCTGGGGGGGAGGGGGGCGAGGGTCCTTGAACAGTGAGGACGACCTGGAGTGTGATCTCTGCACCAGAGGGATGTGGTAAACCATTGGCGCCCAAAGAAGAGGTGACTGGCTTTGTCACGTGGCAAGTGAACAAACCAAAGCCTGGAGGTGTGGCAGGCTCCCCAGAACCTGGAAAGGCTGTGCAGTCTGATGAGGTAGGTAGAAACTAAGTGGCTCTTGAGGCAGGGCTGGAAGGACAGGCCTGCAGGAGGGGACAGAATTGCCCAGGCCATTGCGCAGAAGAGGGAAGGAACACGCGGCCCATCCGCCTGAGTAGGTGATGGTGAGGGACCCACCAGGCTGGCCTTGCGGGGCCTGTGGAGAACCTTCGAGTGGGCCTGACGGCTCGAGCTCTGTCTGGTAGATGGTGAGTGTACTGGTAAGGATTTTTCAGCCAAGGCTACCCTAAGGCAAATTTTCATTTCTAGACTTGTATCTTAGGGTTCCTGTGAGCGCCACCAGGGTTTAGAGTTCTGAATCTGCTTCATGCCATGATGCCTGTAGGAAGTTCTATCCTGAGCTTTTGCAGGGTAATGGGGTTTGCTACACCGTTGTATTTTACAGTTACCATCAGTGCTGGTTTATTTGTGTTCATAGTAGAAGAGTGATGCTTAATCATCAAAAATACTTTGGGATAAATTTGGGAATTAGGGCAGCCCATTTTGCTTCCCAATTGATACTGTTCAGGCTTACAAGTGGACTTGACTTCTGTGAGTATATACTAGTTAATGTGAGAAGGTAGGCCTTACATGTTCTAGATTGTATGAGGAAGGTAACTTCAGGTTAAGATTTTGCCGTGGATAATCTCTAGGGTCGTGAGCCCAACTCTTCATACCTCAAGAAATTCAGTTTAGAAGCAAGTCACATTAATTTTTGAGTTGATAAAGAGGTAGTTTTCACTAACTTCTCCCTTCTCCCT
>NW_027531991.1:552537-559151 GCF_008692635.1 Crocuta crocuta
CTGCCCCAGGAAAATCTTAGAAAGATAAAAGACTATATTGTCAAACTAGTTCAAAGTAAAGTCAGTCAAAAACCACTATTAAAGCCTCTTTGGAAGCAGTTTGGCGGTTGCTACTAAAGCTGAACGCTCGCATGCCCTCTCACCCAGCATTTCCTTTGTTAGGTCTTACAATCAGCAGGAGTGTACACTTCCATGCCTCAGGGGCATGTACACGAATATTCACAGCAGCACCATTCCTAATAGCCAGAGAACTGGAAACCACCTAAATAGCCACCATCCATAGAATGGATAAGTACATTGTGATATATTCATTCAGTGGGCTGCTTTATGACAATGAGAATGAACAGACTCCTTTTACATGCCAACAACACAGATGAATCTTGCAAGCATAATGTTGAGCAAAAGAAGCCAGAGGGAAAAAAAGTGAAAACTCTATGATTCTATGCACATGAAGTTACTGGGGTTTGTTTTTTGTTTTTTGGGTTTTTTTTAAGGCAAATCTGTTGTTATCCTTGTGGGGCAGTGGCGGGGGCCGGGGGGAAGAGGGTGAGNCTGGGATGCTGGTAATGTTTTGTTTCTTATTATGGGTGCTGATTACAGAGATGTGTTCACTTTGTACATCAAGCTGCACACTTATTATTTGTGCACTTTTGGTGTATAGATTATAATTCAACAGGAATACAAATCAGGTTTAACATTGCCCTATGTTTATGTAAGGGAAAATATGTCCTGTCCTATTCTTGAAATAATATGCTTGGACAAGCAAGCATCTTCCTCAAGAATGGTTCTCAGGAGGGGCGTGTGGGTGGCTCAGTCGGTTAAGCATCCGACTTCGGCTCAGGTCATGATCTCACAGTTTGTGGGTTTGAGCCTCGCGTCGGGCTCTTTGCTGACGGCTCAGAGCCTGGAGCNGGCTGGAGGGGTAAGAGTACCTGGGTCTAAAAGTTTCTCTAATACAGGTAGTCTGTAGCACAGCGCTTCTCATCTTACACTACCCACCAGAACTTCCTAGGAGCCCTTAAAAATGCCCATCCCCTGCATTCCACCCTGCATTCTNAGGTGATTCCAATGTGCAGTCAGGTGAAGGACCACTGATCTAGAGCCTCATCAGAAATCTCAGGAAAGAGACCAGGGACCATAAATAAATGGAAACAGAACTACCTTGGAGAGAGAATGAAGTTTGCATTGTTTCTAATGTAAGCCAATTACAGGATTTTAGAAAATGCATCAGAACCAGTGGCATTAAAACACTTTCCATTTCTTTTCATTTCAGTATCTGCTTAAGTACCTCCTATGTGCCAGGTCTGTCAGAGCGGAATTCCTTCCCCACCCCTATGTATGTATGGGGCCCACACTTATTACTATGTTAACACTCCAAGCAACCACCTCGAATGCGGAGTGTCATACACACAGTAGCTCTTTTAGCTCAGCATTGTCCTTACAAAATCACAATCGGCCACTTTGGTACACGATGTTCTAACTATAAAGGGAGACTGAAAGAAGCCTAGGCACCGTGTTGAGTGCAATTTCAAGGAAAGAGCAAGAAATCGAACATTTTAAACCAATAAGTAAAAGCTAGAGAGAGAAAGAAATGTTAAAATATCATCTTATTTTCTTGAAGTATTTTCCATCCAATCTTGTACAGTCGAAATGAGCATTTAAGTGTGGGGGGTAAAACCCTGCTGAATGCCTCAGAGAAGACTAGAGGGTGTCAGGTTTCTTGATTAGAAGATTTTATCATCAAACGCAAAAGAGAAAAGATGTTAATGATAAAAAAAAAGCCCTCCAAGTGATCACAAATTAATGGTGCAAAATCAAGAAAACAAAAGTAGGTGCTATTCTTGTTCATTTAAACTATAGTTTTCTCCATTTCATGTGTGTTCTTTAAAACCACTTAATTGTATTTGACATTGAAAATCTAATAGGGCCTTTTGTTTTCAGCCAATTTACTAATTGCAAAATATGTCAGGAATCAAAAGGGCAGGAGGTGTTGGTATATTTTTTAAAAATATATAACTCCTTTTTAATTTTTTTTTCCTATTTTCCTTATCCATTTAGGCAGTGACTTTCAATTAGCCTGCCTGCTAATATCAGGTCACTACACTCCGTGGCTGACGCTTTATTCCTTCATGTGGGTTGTCACTCGTTTGCTTCAGTTGGCTGGCAAAGGTTGTTGTATATCCATTACCAGCAACACAGCACTTTGCATTTCTGAATTGACAAGCAGCTATATTGACCCAGCGCTTATTATGGGTCAACAGCTGCGTTAACCAACGGAAGGACTGAGGGGCAATTAAAATGAATTGGCAAAAATATATCTTCCTAATTTACTCCAATTTGTTATTTATGCTAACATTGTATGGCTTCTATGGTGACACTAAACAGAATGGACCCAATAATGGCAATTAACATAAAAATATAATGGCTAATCAAATTGACAGCAACTGTTTCTCATCATCTCGACACACAATACATTATCAAAACAAACTATTATGAAGGAGGTAATTTCAGTGTTCTATTCAACCTGCAGCATGTGTGCAGTCAGGGAGATGTGTACCAGCAATTACTGCTGAATCTAAAAAACTAAACAAATAACTTAATCGCTGTCGTCCTCCTTTTTTTCCCCCCAGGAAGCAGTAATCAGGATTCGCTAAAAATAACTGGTGTGTAATAGTATAATGATGATGCATATTGTAGAATAGCTAATAAGAAATAAAATAGGCTTCTAGGTGTACACTTTTTATAGGTTCAGGTAAAGAGACTTGTGGAAAGAATGGACACAAAAAGAGACAATAGCCCTGGCTGATGACGAATAGCTCCATGTGGGTTATTCCTGCAGCCTAATATTTATAGATACCCTTTCCAATGGCCAAAGGAGTTTAAAATACACTAAATTTAGGAACAGATTTCATAATGCAGAAAACAGGAAGGTCGGTCACTGATCTCAATAATGAGTGAATATCAGTTACTTCTACACCAAGTTCAGTTGACTGTAGTTTTTCATCATTGATAGTGATCTCCGATCCTTGGATCTAATACTTGGTTACCCAAGAGATTTCCTTCAAAAGTAATGTGTTTCCATATCCAGTTGTAGATAGTGGTTTTCCCGAGGTTCCTACTGGCGTGCTCATCTGTGGGCACCCCCGGACCCAGCTGGACCAATTGTACAAATGACTTGGTTGTCATGGTCATTCTTGAATTAATTCATTCAGCCAACATTTATCTCTAGAGTGCTTACGGCGTGAGTTAGCTGTATGTCTGTTTGCCCCTGCTGCTGAATCTGGCGCATGATAAGTGCTCATTCGATGTTGGCTGGATTTCATGTTCATCCGAGGCAGCAAGCAAGAGCCGGTAACATGTTTGTCATTTGAGCTTCTCTCATTTGAGAAGTTCTGAGGGTTCAGTTGTTTCACCTTGGTATGACACCCACCCGCCCAGAGAAGACACCAAAGAGCTCCAGTTCATTGTCCTTCAGCGTGAGGGTTTCCCGAGTGTCTTACTTCATAGGAAGAAGGAAAGAGAGCTCCTAGGGCAGTTGATCTTAAATAAATGGAAGTGCATTTGAATGTGATTTGCCACATAATTCTGATTTCGATTGTTGAAATGGCTACATGCCTTTTTCCCCACACAGGGTGAGATACAGTCGCTTAGGAGACTACCCAGTTTCTCTAGATAACCTCGGGAATATCAGTTCATTATGTGTTTGCTGAATGAATAGTAGTTCGGGCACATCTCCTATAATCTGTTGAGTTAGAACTTGCCAAGGTCATTAAACATTTGTTTTGACATGGTTGGGCTGGAAAACGTTCATTATTTCATTTCACCTGATATGTCTGAGGTCCTGTGTTGCCCACTTAAGACTAGCACAGAACAAGCAGTCAAGATGTTCCTCATGTCTACACCTGATTTACCATGTCATGCCTGTGAGTCAGTCCCTGGCAAAGGCCATGGATTTCCACCACAAGTCATAAAATGGAGCTCATAGTTTAGCAGTATATGTTAAACAATTTCTGAAAATGTTTAACTTCTTGCTGCCATGGACAGGTCCCAGTTAGGAAGCACAGTAACACTTTTGCCAATTAACAGTGCAAATTGTAAAGGGTGCGTAGGAATTTGCAATTTGACAAAATCAGTTTTTTGACAGCAGGGGCAATCAGTCTGCAGCCTTGTAAGTAGTAGTCTCTGATCGAAATGGCAGGATTTATTCTGAATTATGAAAGGTACATATGCTGTGTGAGGGGGACAAGTCATTAGTATGAGTCTCTCCTTATGCACCCCTCCCTTCTTTAAAACAAGCTATTTGATATAGAAGTCAGAAGTGTGGAATACACTCTGTTGAGAGTGATCTCTTTCGCTCCCCTCACCAATAGTAGTATTCATTTATTTTCCGTTCTATTGCAGTATTCTGACAAGTCCCTGTACACCCAGCTGTGCTTTTACCGGTACATTTTTGATACGGACTGTGCACTGGAGAAACTTATTACCGATCATGAGAAAGGTACGTTAAAATACTGTAATTACCTTTGAGTTTAAAGTGGAAATTTGCATCATAAAAGCCAGACCTACTGTCAGGCCGTTCACGCAGCATCACACTGCTGTCTCAGAAGCAGGCCATGGGGGCCCTTGTGAGCACAGGCTTCCCTTCCATGAGGGGCGGTAGTGTAGGAATCCCCGGCTTTGGTCCCCACAGCCTGTCTCACATTGTTCTCTATTAAAGCAGGGCTTTGGGGGAGGAGCAGTACAAAAAGGACTCTTTAAATGCTGTATTTTGAAAATGCTATTTTCTATAGGGTTTAGTAATTGTAATAAAGTAAGCATAGGCAACGTGATCATTGGACCTACAAAAACCAGACATTACCACAAAAAAAATAGACCTGGAGTGTGTCTCTGCTGTTCACTAAAAGCCTGGGTTCATTTTGAAAGAGAGGCATGGGGTGGAGTTCTTTTATTGACTCCATCCTAAGAGTGCATATCTGCACCTTCGCCCAGATGATTGGGCACTGCCCGTAACCCTCACACAAGACTCGCAGGCCCTGTGGGGCTTAATGGGTCTGGGAAAAGCTTTGTTACATAACAGAGTATTTGAAAATGTCATGACAAGTGCATGGGTTTTTTTTCTCCTACCTGAAAATCACATTGACAACTTTTCTATTACCTGTAAAAAATAAAAAAGGCAAATTTACACATTTTTCATATTAGTTACCTACCGAGTGTTTATGTTGTTTGTCAGTGAATATCAATTCAGCATTTTGTTGGTCGGTATTAAGGCCAGAGGTAACCTTAAGGACATAAAGAAACCTGCATAAATACTGCTGGATTTCCTCACGTAAGAATCCCCATGCTGCCCGTGATTTGGTCTTAACTGTTTTCAGTTCTAGTCATAATTGACCAGTTTTTTCCATCTACAAGATAGGCTAACAATTTAAAAAAATCTTTAATGTTTATTTATTTTAAAGAGAGAGAGAGAGAGCATGAGCAGGGGAGGGGCAGAGAGAGAGAGGGAGACACAGAATCTGAAGCAGCCTCCGGGCCATGAGCTGTCAACACAGAGCCCCATGTGGGACTTGAACCCACGAACTCTGAGATCGTGACCTGAGCCAGAGTTGGAGGCTTAACCAACTGAGCCATCCAGGTGCCTCAGGCTAACAATTATTTTTAAAAGGTCTTGACTTAGTTGGTTTTGCTGTCCTTGGATATGAAAGCTTACTGACTGATGGAGGAAGTTGGTTTGGAAATTAATACCTTGTTTTTAGATGTTCACCAAGGACTTGGACTATCTCCACAGCATATTTTCAGTGACTTCGTAAAATTTATTTAATGTGGAAAAAAATTCCTTCTGTTCTTTAGTAACTGAGTTTTTGAACTTCCATTCATGGCTTGTGTCTAGCCCATGTTTACTTACAGTATCATTAATAACTGTTTTTCTTTTATCCCTAAGGACTTTTCCTTCAAGGCATTGTGATGTGAGAGAATTAAGTACTGATTCTCTGATAAGTACATTGTGTGTTTCTGTCTGGTTTGTTACCTCTTTCCTGGGTATCCGTATGTTAGAACTTGTTCCCCCTTTACTTCTATCTCAATCTAGCCATTTCAGATTGTTCTCTAGATGTTCTTAGATCCCAAAGGGATGGGCTTCTCTTCCAGACATGTCTAAAATTCCTATCTGGTGGGGCTGAATCAGTCTTTCATGATTAGCAGTTTTCAAAAAGTCCACTGGCTCTTGGAGACATGTAGAAGTGACCTGGAAAGTCACTGGAGACTTACTGACTCTGGCTTTTTAGAGAACGTCGAGGAGTGTACATTGCTCTCCCAGAAAATAAAAGGGAGTAGAATAGCTACTTAGAAGCTTCTTGCTTGGCAAATAGGGAGAGGTGTTGACAGAATCTGTACCCTCCCACAATTTACTACAATTCTATTTCACAAGCATAAGAGTTGGGACGCTTTTTTTTTTGTCATTTGCTTCTAATAAGTACACTGTCTCAGAGGTCAGGGGCAAAACTACACTAAGTGTGAATTATTGACAGGTTCTTGTACATGTCAGATGGCTAACAAAAATAAAGTAAGAGAAGGATGTTAAGTCTATGTCTCACAGGAAGAACTTCATGAAATGTTCC
>NW_027531991.1:559296-564083 GCF_008692635.1 Crocuta crocuta
GAGCCTTTTATTTTACTTACAGAATTTTAATTAGGAAACTATTTTTCCTCTTGGCTTCCTTCTTATTTATTATTCATAAGTTGTGCTATAGAAATGAGTGGATTAGCTGAAATTACCCTGCTCAGGGCGTGTTCATATCACTCAGTAATGTTAAGAGGTATTGGGATATTTGTTGGTAGGGGCATATAAGCTGAAATGATGAGTCATGCTTATCTGTATTCCAAGATCACAGGTTTCCTGATAAGTGACATTTGATAAGCTCTCTCTGAAGAGTCACCTCCGGGCTTTACCCAGAGATTCTGATTCAGAAGGTGGGAGGTTGAGTTTAGGAAGCTCCGTATTTTAGAAAGTCCTGCCCCCTCACCCCCAAACAATTCTCACGTGCTGCCAAGTTTGAAAACCTCTGTCCTGGTCACTCTGAAAACATCAGTTGGGTGGTTTCTAAAGAGAATTTGAACCCTAGTTGTAGTCCATAGGTAACAAGTGGAGAATGAGAAAAGTCTTATAGGCTAACAATTAGAGGGAAACGTTTATAAATGCACATTAATGTAACCTATAAAAAACTTACTTCTCACTGTAGAAGTGATGTGAAACACTCTGTTCTTATTTGCTGTTCAAGGGAGACTTGCTATAAAAATGAATTGAAAATCTGTGGGGTCTAGTGGGCAAACATATTGATTCAGTTTGGACCACAGCCAGAACAGCAATAGTTAACATCAAAAATCTTGTGGAAAGTGATGTTAACATCAAAGTGTTGAGAAAAGTGACACTCATCACACACAGTTGTATTGAGGGTGGAGTCTAAGTATTGTCTGTCAGCGCACAACCCTGGAACTAGCATATGAAGTCTTTACTGTAGACTCTTCTTTGCTGTCGTACTTAGCACCATTTCCTTATCAAAGATTGTTTTACCATTTCCATTTGTAAAGCCCACATCTTAAGGGTCATAACTGGATGGTGGTTTTAATTTTTGTTTGAAACTTGACCATTTGACTTGGAAAAATCACAAAGTATTTGAAAGACATTCATTTTTATGGTAAAAAGTAGCTCTTATCAAAGCTTTTTCCCTTTGCTTTGAAACGAAGGTTTACAGGCCATTAGTCCATAATGTGACTTAACCCCATTTGGTACTTTTCCCTTACCTTTAAAATGCTAAAGGACTGTTACTCACTTCGGTTAAGTGTTTACTGCATATTCACTGTAACTACATAACATTTTTAAAAAAATTATTTCTGTAGGACTTTGCCTTTATTACTGTAACTGTTCCCAAATGTACACAGATGGCATTATAGATGCAAGAAAGTTTTAGAGGAACATAGTGGCAGTAGATGAGGTAAAATTCCCATTTCCACCAAGGCAGCACTAAAGGGTCCCATCTGACTGCTTCATTCCATAGGGCCTTGGCCTGAGGAGGGATAAGTGGAACCATTTGGGGGAGATATGAATCCATTCACATCTTGTCCCATTTGTCTAAATAAGCTTGCTTAAAAATACGGGAGCAAAGAGAGTCTCTTAGTTTTCTCACCTGCGTTTTTTTATATTGTTTATTCAGCAGTGGTAAAAGTAGTGTGTACATACTTTCCCTTATGTATTGAGGGCCATCCCAGATATCAAAGGAACTAAGATGGCCAACGTTCCTGCCCCAGAGGAGCTTAGCGTTTGTTGGAGACAGATTCAGGAGCAAAGTGTGATAAACTCTCAGATTGTTATGGAAGCAAAGAAGAGGAGCCACTAACTGCCTTTGATTTAGTAGATTCATTTTTAGAGGAGTTTTAGCTTCACAGCAAAATTGAATGGAATGTACAGAGATTTCCCATGTACCCCCTGCTCCCACACATGCACAGCCTCCCTCCTTGTCAACATCCCCCCACCAGAGTGGCACATTTGTTAACAACTGATGAAGCTGCATTGACCCAGCATTATCATCGACCTTAGGCTGCACTCATGATGTTGGCCATTGGGTGGACAGATCTGTGACACTCATCCACCATTATAGTATCATAGTGTAGTGTCACTGCTCCTCAATCTTCTATGCTCACCCTCCTCGTCCCTCCCTCCCACTAACCCCTGGCAAGCACTCATCTTTTTGCTGTCTTTATGCTTTGTCTTTTTGCTGTTTTCACTTTTCCACAACGTCATGTATTTGGAATCATACAGTATGAAGCTTTTTCAAATTGGCTTCTTCCACTTAGTGAGATGCATTTTAAGCTTCCTCTGTGTCTTTTCATGACTTGGTAGCTCCTTTTTTAGTGCTGAATAATATTCCCTTATTTAGGGGCACCTGGGTGGCTTAGTCGGTTAAGCGTCTGACTTTCGCTTGGGTCATGATCTCACAGTTTGTGGGTTCCAGCCCCACGTCGGGCTCTGTGCTGACTGCCAGCTCAGAGCCTGGAGCCTGTTTCAGAGTCTGTGACTCCCTCTCTCTCTGACCCTCCCCTGCTCACGCTGTCTCTCTCTCTCTCTCCTAGAAATAAATAAAACGTTAAAAAAAATGTTAAAAAAAAATTCCCTTATTTGAATGCACCACATCTTATGTATTCACCTACTGAGGGACACTTTTTGGCTTCCAAGTTTTGGCATTCTGAGTAAAGCTGTCATAAACGTTTGTATGCAGGTTTTTATGTAGACATAAGTTTCCATCTTCCTTTGGGTAAATAGTAAATACCAGGGAGCCGTGACTGCCGGCTCATATGGTAAGAGCATGTTTAGTTTGTAAAAAACTGACAAACTGACTTCCAAAGTGGCTCTACCATTTTGCATTCCCACTGGCAGTAAATGAGAGTTCATGCTGCTCCACGTGCTTGCCACCATTTGATATTGTCAGCGTTATGGGTTTTGGCCAAGCTAATAGATGTGAAGTGAGATCTCATTGTTTCAAGTTGCATTTCCCTGATGGTATATAAGGTGGAGCATCTTTTCTTAGGCTTATTTGCCATTTCTATATCTTCTTTGAGGAGATGTCTGGCTCACTTTTTAATGAAGTTGTTTGTTTTGTTGTTGTTGTGTTTTAAGAGTGTTTTAAGAAGTCTTTGTGTATTTCGGATAATGGTCCTTTATCAGACGTGTCTTCGGCAAATATTTGCTCCCAGTCTGTGGCTTTTCTTTTCATTCTCTTGAGCACTAATTGCCTTTTCACTTTAGTGTTGGATTAACCAAGTGAAACTTTTTTTCTGTTTCTCATCTCTTCCCAGATGCTTATCTCCTCCTACTCTCTGTCAGCTGTTTGTAGTAGAATGCTGTATTAGTCTGTAACGCCTGCTGTAACAAGGTACCACAGACTGGGTGGCGTAAACAACAGAAGTGTATTTCCTGCCAGTCCTGGAGGTTAGAATTCTCGGATCAAGGTGTCAGCAGGCCTGGTTTCTTCTGAGACCTTTCTGTCTGGTTTGTAGATGGCTGTCTTCTCCCCGTCTTCGCATGGTCTTCCCTCGTATCTGTGTCCTAATATCCTTTCTTAAAAGGACCAGTCCTGTTGCCTTAGGGCCCACTCTGGTGACTTCATTTTAACATAATTGCCTCTTTAAAGGCCCTGTCTCCAAATATAGTCACATTTTCGGGTACTGGGAATTAGGATTTCAACCTTCCCCCCAGTATGATTTGGCATGGGGGGCACAATTCAGCCAGTAACAGATGACCTTCTTGGTGAAATTTTCCATAAACCCCTTTCAGTTTGTTGGGTTTGTCTCTGTCAGAATTGAGACACCACGATTTAGGACTCTGTTGAAGAAAGCAATTGGAGCTAAAGTGCTCTGCTAGCGCAGAGAAGGCGCTGTGACCTTACCCTTGTGACATGGCTTCTTTCAGAAAGCCCAGTTTCTCAGTGGAGTCTCTCTAGGCCTAGAGGGACTGTTCTTCAGGTCACCCTGGTTTCTCACTAAGGGATGTGGGCAGCCACAGCCTGTTGGGGTCGTTCTTCTCCTCCTTCCTGTCATCCAGGTGAAATCTCACACACATTTCCCTTCTTACCACAGCCCCATGAGGTGGGTCGTGGCTCATTATGTTGATGAAGAAATTGAGTTGCTAGCACCCTTTAAGTGCCCCTCTCACAGAACTTACCCTGAATTGTTTTTGACTTTCTCTTTCACTGAGTTTATTGAGGCAGAGGGTTGTATCTTGCTTACCTGCCGTTTGCACACTGGAGCCAGCTCGTGAAATTTACGTTGAATGAATTCTTAGTAGAAAATAAGACCATGCAAGCAGTTTCAAGGATTTTGGAGCAGTTAGTCCTAGGAAGCAATGCTGTCCATAAATGGAGGCCAGTGTGCATTAAAAATTCTAGGTCCTCCTATAGTGCTTGGCTGGACTCAGGTGTGCCATCAATTAATATAACTGAAGTTCTTGATAGTTCCACATTTCATATCTGTCGTTCAGCTCTTTGCAAGTTTCGCTGAAGACAAGTGACATTGTATCTCATTTTGCCGATGACACATTTGATTGAATCAAAAGAATGTCAAGTCACTGGGGCGCCTGGGTGGCTTAGTCGGTTGGGCGTCCGACTTTCACTTAGGTCATGATCTCGCGGTTCGTGGGTTCNAGTGTAGTGATAATTGTATTATTTCATAGAGAATGGACACCCAAAAGAGCAGCTAGTACTGAAAAGGGAAGGAATCTAAAGAAGTGATGTAAGTGTTTTTAGTGAGAAAACTAGAGTTTTTTGGAAGAAATTATATGTAATGTGGAGAATTTGCAGATTTCTGAGGGTCCCCTTTCAATGCTAAGAACTTGCCTTATTTTCCTGAACTTTTAAAGTGAAAGCCGAAGAGTTTTACCATAGCTGGAAGTGGAGA
>NW_027531991.1:564091-570602 GCF_008692635.1 Crocuta crocuta
CACTTTTTAAATTTATTTTTTATTATTTTTTAATGTTTTATTTAGTTTTGAGAGAGCATCAGCAGGGGAGGGGCAGAGAGGGAAGGAGAGAGAATTTGAAGTGGACTCTGCAATGACAGCACAGAGCCCCAATATGGGGCTCGAACTCACAAACTGTGAGATCCTGGTATGAGCAAAGTAAGACGTTCAACCGACTGAGCCACCCAGGTGTCCCTTACATCACTTTTTTAAGCCAATGTTTTATCCTCCTGAAAAAATTCTTGTCAAATTTTAGAAATGAGCCTTTTCTCTGTTTTTAATAACTAATAACAGGTGAAGCACACACAGTAATTCAATCCTACCAGGTACATATAAAAGTAAAGGTAGAAGTTCATTTAAGCTCCTATTCACCCTCCATTAACCCTCCTTTAAATTATATTTTTCGTCATTGTGGAAAACAGTTTTTTTTAGAAAAACAGATTTTGAAATGGATAACTTACAAACTCCACTTTCCTTTTGTTTCATTTTCTTACAAATAAACAATAAAAATGACCTGGGGTGCCTCAGTGGCTCCATTGGTTAAATGTCCTACTTCGGCTCACTCATGATCTCATGGTTCATGAGTTCAAGCCCTGCATCAGGCTCTCTGCTGTCAGCACATAGCCCGCTTCAGATCCTCTGTCCCCCTCTCTTAGCCCCTCCCCCACTCACAGTCTCTTCCTCTCTCTAAAAAATAAATAAATAAACATCTTTAAAAAAATGAGCCAAGTTTTGTTTTCTGTTTTTTAACTATTCTTTTAATTAATTTAAGTGAACTTTTATCCTAGGAGACTACTGTGGCAATTCAGAACATTGGTAGCTATCTGTTAGTGATTAGGAAGTGATTGTAGAAGCACATAAAAATTTGGATAATAGAAAATGGTTCATAGAACCCTTACTTTCTGAGGGGGTTATTGCTGTTATTAGATATTACATGGTTTTAATCTTTAATGATTTAGAGAAACACTAAAAATATGGTGTTTAAGTCTGTCACTAAGTAGCCATTATGATACTGATTTGTAGTTTGTATGCAAGGTGGAAAAAACACTATGAAACACTGGAGTTATTTACAGTTGTCATCTAAGTGGATTATAGGTAATTTTTATTTTCTCTTTTATGCTTGTGTATATGTTTTAAATTATATAATCTGAGCGTGTACCCCTTTTATAGCAAAAAACAAATTATAAACACTGAAATTTTACGAATAAATATTTTTAGAACTTGAAATAATTACCACAATGATGTAGCACTTGAAGGAGAAAATAACCTACAGAAGAACCCAAATCAGCTTTTTCTCTGTGCATTTGTTCCCCAAGTCAAACCAGAGACCTTGTTACTCAAGATGTGATCAGTACACCAGCAGCATAGGCATCACCTGGGGGCTTGTTAGAAATGCAAACTATCAGGTCCTCCCCAGACCTTCTGCTTCAGCTTCTGCGTTTTAACAAGATTCCCAGGTGATTCCTAGGCACGTTAAAGTTTAAGAAGCACTGATTCAAGATGCTCTTTGCTGAGAACAACTAAAGCCTACTTCGTCTTTATTCATCCACTGATTAGGGCCATCCTTTTGGCAAAATTTTCAAATGACAAGTGTGCACACTTCTTTCAAAAGAAGGTCTGCCCAGGTTTCTGGTGGAATTGGTATGATAGCCTGGTCTTTTGAAATACATTTTGTAATTAAGCTTCAAAGTATAGTGGCCTCACAAGGGCAAGGAGGAGGGAGGAAGCAAGAAAGCATGAGTCTGTCCGCTTTGTTTCTTAACTGAGTAAGAAGAAAAGTAAAGGAGAAATCAACGGAGGTTTTCAAAATGGCTTTCAACTTCTCAACTATCAAGGAAAGAACTGGAAGGCAATCCTACCCCCACCTCATATAAAGGCCGCTCTGTATGTTCCTGAAGTGTTATCCGGGCACCACATTCTGGGCATCGTTACAACATTGATCTAGCATGATTGAAGAGACGTCAGGGCATTGAGCTAGAATTTTTACTTGAAAACAAGATTCCATTTCTTCTATGTTGCTACTTTAAGGTTTACTTGGGAATTTACTTTTCCTTATGTTGCCGACTTTTCTATTTTTTATGCTCAGTGCGAGAATGACAACATTGTTATTTTCCAATGGCAGCCTGGAGCTTCAGACTGTTTTGTTTTTTCTCTCTCAGTACTGCCTATTTTGTTTTTTGCTTTGCTTTTTAACTAAAGATGACTTTGCAACATGACAGAAGAGAAACTCCATTTCCCAGTAAATTGTCACCATAGTTGCTTTGCCCATAAGTGGAAGTGTCTTGTCTCTGTACATTTTCTGTCATCCTCTCTAGGATAAAGTGCCATATGAATGTTGCCATATATTGGAGTAGCAAACTTTTAATAAGATTCTAATAGCCTTTCTTTTCTTTGAGCCCATGTCTGCAAATGCGCACTCAACTTCTGCACTTTTATGTCCATATGGACTTACATGCATGCTATGATAACAAGTAGGTTATTAATTTTATAAAATCCTTTCCTTTTACATCTTTGCAGTGCGCAGTTTTCCAGTCCCTTTTGTAGTGGGAAGTACAGCAAAACCGAGGGCACCGATGTTGCAGTATCTCTTTGACAGTTCTGTTGTTGATGGTTCTCATTTGCAGAAAGTTTTGTCATTTTTTTTTTTTAGTGCCGAGAGTAGGGAAAACCTGGTAAGATTTTTCTCATGTATTTTTAAAAAATACACTATCACCAATGAAGGAAAAAAATATTAAACAATTTTCAGGCAGTTAGACCATAATGTGAGCTAATCACTTTATTTTGAAGAAAAGTATTTTTAAACAGTTGAGCTAGCGAATTTACTTTTAAAATGTATTGTGCTTACACAGTAAATGGTTTTATTTCCATGATGTTTTTTACTACATAATTATACATCTTAATTACGTAATTACTATCATAATTATTATGTAATTGCATGTACTTCCACTAATTACAAAATCAGGAAGTGTAATTATCTAGTAAAAACTTTATGAAATTTCATGCACTAAAAATTATTTACAAGGCTACTGCAGTGGTCTCCTGGAAGGCTTCCCATGCTTAGTCTGAGTCCTGACTTTAGTTTAGAACTTGAATGCACAGGCCAGGTCAAGAAGGACAATTACAGACAGACCCAGCACGAAACTGAGTTTTGTGATGCAGGTACGATGGCCATTGTTTCTTAGGAGTTAAAGCCAGGGAGCATTTGAATTTCTTTGCGATGATGCAGCTATAAAAAATAGCATCTTATGTTTGAGGAAGGTATCACGAAAACTGCCACTGGAAGGACAGATTTTTTCGTTAGATAAGAATTGAGTATCACGAAAACTGTCACTGGTAAGGACAGATTTTTTGGTTAGATAAGAATTGATTAATAGCATTGAGAATCAAGGAATTTAGATCACAGAACAGCCGGGCCTTCTCTGACTCTATAATGTGAATGGCTTATTGAGCTGTCTTTCAAAGCACAATAATAATAATGCTGTTGTTATTATTTAAAATTATTTCTTTAGTTTGAAGAGGGCTTTTTTACCAGTTTGTGTTTATATTTACTGAAATAGGAGAAAGCATATCAAAAGAGCATAATCTTTTTCTACTACCACTTGATGTCAAAAGCAGCTTTTGAGATGTAAACATACACACACAAACATGTAACATCAGACCCTAAATAAAGACAGAAGGTTTAATTCAATAAAGCTATGATGGCTTTACCATTCAAAACGACACACAAATTGCACAGTGAAACAATAGTCATGACAGCAAATTAGATATGACATCTAAATTACACTACACAGAGAAATCCCAGAACCATTTTTGGTCTGTAGGAGTCTGTTTTAGCCCAGGTTTAAAACCCAGTCTAGCGACTGCTTTATTGTCTTAAGTAGGGTACTGTTGTAGAAGACTAATTGGAAGTTGGTTGAATTAATTGCAGATTAATTAGGAGGAAGGGCTTATAATACTCATGGCAGAGAAGTGAGTAAATCCTTTAAGTATCATGATAGGATGTAATATAAGTTTCAGGAATATGAAATTATCAGTATTTGTGTAACATCTCTAATCTGTTATAACATGACTTAAAGCACTTGGGGTTAGATATAGTTATACTAAATATTCCCCTCAAAATTAGTGCTTTTCACTGAAAATGTATTGGAACAGCTACTTAGAGTATAACAGTTTACTTCTTAAAATACAGGCTTCAACATTAAAAGGCCTCTAAGAAGCAGATGATATTCCTTTTTTTTCCCCTTAAATCTTTCTAAAGAAGCACTCTGTGGTTTGATCAGTTATTGACTTTGTGACCTTTTTATACCAGCTTAAATTTGTGATGAATGTGACTTAAGAAAAAAAAAAGTGAAGAGATCAGAAAACACCAGCCCCACTTACTTCAAATAAATTAGAAGATATATAGTCCAGAATTGCTTCATGCTCTCAGAAAAATTTGGGTTTTAAGTAGATTTAGTCTGACTTGTGTTATTTTTAAATTGCGTAATTTTTTCCTCTTGGACATCTTTCCTTATTTACCTAGCCCCGAATTTAATGTTTTCATCATTTCTTCCTTGCCTTAACTCTGTTGTGGTAACATTTCTTCACAGAAGGGCTTACACTCCCTCCAGTGGGAAAGGAATTACCTCTGAGAGCATCTTCTTAGTCTCTTGTTGGGGTTTGGTTTTTACCAATCACATGTGCCATACCAGAACAATCTTTACCAGTTAAAAGTTAAGTCTTTTTGCTTAGTCCTCACCTTTCTCACTTACAGTGATTTAAATTTTAAACTGACTTAATGTTTAGGTTGACTGGGTGGTTTTATTTTGCTTTGCTTCCCTTTACTTTCTTGCTTTTCAAATAAATTGGCATGTTTTCGTGACCCTCTTCATTTTTTAAAATTTTCGTAATTGTCTAAGGGAAGCCACCCTAACTTTTGAAGTTTAACTGTGTCCGTTTGATGGCTTCAGTTACCCCAGTAGCCCCAGGCCTAGATCTAGTGTTGATTTGCACATGATTAGTCAGTGCCCATGTATCATCTTCTGCTGTACTATCATGTCCATGGACTAGGTGCTACCCCTCATCTACAGGGAAAACCGATCATCAACTTGAGTCCTTTTTAGAGGAGTTCTTCCTGTAGTTGTTACAGATTTATTCACATCCATCGGCATTCTCTTACCTTGTGGCTGATAGGACAGTGACTAGTCAGAATTAGTAGCTGGTCCCTGAGCCCAGTTGAATTAATATTGATTTCATTCTCCTTATGTAAAGGCCCTGGGAAACCTTTTCCCCCTTGGTCTGTGAGCCCTGTTAGTCTTAGCACCATCCCTTAGAGCTTACGCCTTAAACCAACTGCACTCACAGAAAGATAGGTTTGCTGGCTAATTTTAGATACTGCTGTGCTTTGCTTATTTTAAGAAATTGTTGTAAAACCAGGGGTGCCTGGGTGGCTCAGTCGGTTAAGCGTCCGACTTGGGCTCAGGTCATGATCTCACAGCTTGTGGGTTCGAGCGCCACGTCAGGCTCTGTGCTGACAGCTAGCTCAGAGCCTGGAGCCTGCTTCAGATTCTGTATCTCCCTCTATCTGTGACCCTCCTCTGCTCACGCTGTGTCTGTCTGTCTGTGTGTCTCAGAAAAAAAAATTTTTTTTAAATAATTAAAAAAAAGAAATTATTGTAAAACTAAACTCACAAACAGGATTATTAATCCAGTTCTTTGTATACATCTGGTTTTCTCAGTTTCTCTCTTCGCACCCCACTCCCCAGAATGCATTCAGTGAGTGTTGTTGGATCTCTACCTTGTGTGAGTTGTAAAAAGGGCACAGGTGTAAGACCTGAGTCCTGCTGTAGAGGTAATGCTACTTGTGATCCTTTTCTTATTCATGTATTCACCCTCTAAACATCTCCTTTTTGTAGAGCTTTATTTGTTATGGAGAACATTCACATCCCTTATTTTTACTTTTCCCATTAGATAGGATAATTGACATTTTTCCAATGAGAAAACAACCTCAAAATAATGACATAACTCTCCTGAGGTAGCAAAACTGAGGAGTGTGAGAGCCCACAGCTGCCCTTTTCTCAGTCTAGTAGAGAAACTTCAGCCTGAAGGCAAATGGCTGCTCCATGGAAGTGGCCAGGAAAGGTTCTGGCCAGAGACAGAACCCAAGCTCCGCCTGGAAGAGTGGGTGACACGAACACCCTCAGATGCAGGCATGTAGTTGGAGACTTAAGTTTTGTCTTTCTTGGTTTCCTTTCTTTCCTTTCTTGCTCTATTGCTTAGCCTGCTTTTATAAATTAAAGAATATCATTTGACAAATGCATGATGATTTTAAAACATATCTCAATTGGAGGTTTGGTCAAAAAGTGCTTATTAAAGGGTGGGGGGGCACCTGCTGGGCATCTGCGTGGCTGAGTCGGTTGAGCGTCCAACTCTTCATTTCAGCTCAGGTCATGATCTCACAGTTCATGAGATCGAGCCCCACATCAGGCTCTGTGCTATCGGTGGCTATGTCTCC
>NW_027531991.1:570705-572315 GCF_008692635.1 Crocuta crocuta
AGCTCAAGACTGGAAGCTGGGAGGCTCTTACCTCTTCAGTCCCCACTCTAACCAGTGGTGGTGGTGCTCGGAAAGAAGCTGACTCCATCCTGTAGGATACATCTGTCAGAAGTATATCAGAATGTTTTCCTGTCTTAAATAATTTAACTCAGAATATAATAATGTAAGTATTTTGACATGAAAATGTTACATACTGTGATACATCCACTTATCTTAAAATGAATGTCTTTAACTTTGAAAGAAAGAGGTATGGTAAGACAAAACAAAACAGAAATAGGAATTAAAAGAGATGAATGACAAACTGAACTAGTTTTATTTAGAAGAGAAAAGTAAAGGGGTGCCTGGGTGGCTCAGTCAGTTAAGCGTCCAGCTTCAGCTCAGGTCATGATCTTGCGGTTTGTGGGTTCGAGCCCCGGGTCGAGCTCTGTGCTGACGGCTAGCTCAGAGCCTGGAGCCTGCTTCTGATTCTGTGTCTCCCTCTCTCTCTGACCTCCCCTACTCATGCTGTCTCTATCTCTCTCTCAAAAATAAATAAAACATTTTAAAAAAAGAAGAGAAAACTAAAGTCCTATTAACATTGTGACCATAGAATGTAAAAATGTTGTACTTGAAGCGTGATTAATTTTCTTTTTTACTATCATGGTGCGTGTTTAGACACGTACAGGACCTGTTCATAAAGCACATGTTTGCCGCTGAAATAATTCCTATTTTATTGGTGTATTATATATTGTCTTACCAAAAAAGATTGTAGATGCTAATAAGTCAGTAAAATCCAAGAAAAAAGAGAGGGTCTGCACCTGAGCCTGCATTCAGGAAATTATTCAGCAGAGCATGCTTTGGTCTCTCTTAGTGAAGGCTTTATCACATTTAACAAATGTGCCACAGTAAATTTATTAGTATGCTACAAAGAAATTTTCAAAATAATTAAGACTAAACTACACTTGTCAAAATAAATGAATGAAATACAATTTTGAATCATCTTTCTTCACTTATTGCTCATTTGCATAATTCAGTAACTTACACAGGAGTCTTTCAGTCATTGGTGTGAATTAGCAAGGTTCCGCTGTTCCTTGTTGTACGGGTGGGAATTATGCTTCCATGTAATTAGCTATTCCAGACATGGACCAAAGGGAAATACCAAAGGGCACGGCAAAATCTAAAGAGACAAGGCAGGGAATCTAAAGACAAGAGACAATCAAAGACACCCAACAAACTCAAGCTGGTAGACCACAGGGAATTTTGAATGAAGCCTCTTAATTTATTTTGAGAATAAGAAATCAGTAGTATGAGAGAAATCTCAACAAGATTAGCTGACTAAGCCTACTTAAAAAAAATACCTCTATAGTGCATGGTGCGCCAGGTTAACCACTCCTGTTTGTTAGTCTGTATACAGCTCAACAAATAGTCGGCAAAGCCTTTCATGGGTATATAGTGGCTTTCCATTGAGGTTTTCACTCTTTGAAGGAGGTCGTTTATACCAATGAGATCTGTAGATGCAAATTGCTTTCCCTATATGTGATGGGTCACTCCTTTCACAGCCGACTTGCTCATCTCCTTTATAGAGGTTTTCTTATTTTTCTACTGCTCCCAAAGGAAAGATTTTAATCACA
>NW_027531991.1:572345-576831 GCF_008692635.1 Crocuta crocuta
CCACCACCACCACCCACCCACCCACACACACACACACACACAACTTGGCCTCCAATCTTTTCCCTCCAGCTCTGTGAAACTTTGTGTGCTGATCTTTAGGAACAAAACAAGCTGTTGGCAGCAGCTTTTACCCCTGAATTAGGAAACTTTTTCCTGCTTTCAACCTGGAATATTACTTTTTTAGATTTGCCTCTCTTTTTCCCCTGATTCTAAGGAAATACCTTTCTCATTCCTTCAGAGTATTACTGTAACATGCTGGGACGTGTGGGAAATCTTGAGAGCAGTGTCCTAGAATGTTGTTTTCACTTTGGCTCCCAAATGATGTAAGCCCATAGGAACTAGAGGAACAGAGAAGTGAAGAGATCAATTTAAGGGTTAGCTGTGACAGCCTAACTTCTGATCCCCTTACTGAAGTGGAGGGAAAGATAATGTTTGTCTTTTGCCTAAGCTTTTAAAGAACCATACAAATACTCATAGGTTTCAACCTATAATGTTCCGGAGCCTCAGGAAGGGGTTTCAGGCACACCTTATGAGCACTCTGTAAATATTTGTTGTGTCCTTCTTTGCTCCTGTCTTTACATCTTGCCTTTCATCCTTCCTTCCTTTTTGCTGGCCTCTTTTGAGCACCGAGAGCGCTGGCCTGGGCTCCCAAAAGGCAGTATAGGGTAGTAGTTAATAGCCTGTACTCTGGAGCCAGAATGGACCCTTCAGGTTTTGGATTTTCCACTTGTTGTTATATAAATAACCTTGGGGTATGTGACTTACCCCTGTGCTGCTTCCTCCGTACAGCCTGCATTAGAATAGCACCTGCCACGTAGGGCTCAAAATTAAACAGGATAGTATCGAGACAGGGTAATATGTAAAATGCCTAGAACAGTGCCGGGTGTGCAGTAAACATGTAACAAACATCAGTTGGTTTTATTACTTCTAAGAATAACACTTGATCCAAACCAGTGTTGTAGTACTTAATATTATAGTTACTGTATTTGAATGGGTTTCTGCAGTGTCTCATCAACCATGTTTTGTTTCTGTTTGTATATGCAGCATCTAGCACAACACCAGACATGTTTTAAATGATGGGCTCTTACTGAATGGTGACAGTATGAAAAAGACGTGGTCAAGCTTAAAATCGATTTTGATAACTCCTTTTTTAGTTTTCTTATATGAAGTATATTAGAAAAAGTGAATGTAATTCTCATCATTAGTCCTTATGAAAGAGATTGAAACACAGATAATCTGCAAATCATTTCCATTTTGTTTAGCTTTGCCCCTTTGGCATGTATTCCACTAATATTAGGGAATCAGTACTAACTATTGGCTCTTTTCTAGGGAGGGTAAAAAATAGTTGTGTTTGTGTGCTGGAAGACAGCCAAACCAAGTTCCCAAATCACGTACCTTTTAGCAGATTTCTTCTCAACAACCAGGGAGGTTTTTTATTGTTGTTATTGTTTTTTACATTTCTAAAAATGACAGGTGCCCAGATGCTACCATCAGATATGATTCTGTAGGTCTGGGGTGGGACCCCAGTGGCTGTGTATTTTCAAAAGCTCCATGGTGATTTCAATGCACACCCACGGTGTTGAGAATCTCGGAGTTAGTAAAACTCTTCAAACTTTAATATTGCTTCATGTCAAATATGCATTAATTTTGACTTTGATATAGAAAGGGAGATTGGGTGGCATCTAGATAACGATTTAAATAGACAGTAGAAGGGAAAATGAAGTCAAACGCATGAATTATTTCCTAGATAAAGGAATCATTTGTGGTACTCTATGAGCTAATACAGCATTTGAGAATAAAGTAAAGGAAAAAAATGGGCTGGGGAAAAGTAAGTAAGAAGAAACTGTTTTCTGGTAATGAGCAAATGGAAGATGAAATAAATGCACTTCAACAAAATTGGCTGTAAAGAACATGTTATTTTCCCCATTAACTTACATCATGAAAGTAGGAAAGGGCTGCCGTGGAGAGTGGGGAATCCTCGAGAAGACTGGCTAGGTAACTGGGAAGGTAAGGAGTTAGATGCTAACCCAACCCTAGTCGTTAGACGTCTCCACAGCTGGATTTCTGGGACCTTTCCCACCTCCTCTGTCATTTTCTCCATATCTGTGGGCCTAGCCAGGTGGATTCTGGTAGATCAGCCTTCTGCAGTTTCATATTGTTGCCTGTCCCCAAAAGGTCTGGGACAGGATGGTAGTCCTGGACACATTAGAAGGACAAATCTTGGTGCCATGGTCATATCTTGGGCTTACCTTGGATATCCAGGTAGGAAAGATAGCTTGGCTGGGCCCATTTCCCAGCCTTGGGGTGTTAAAGATAGAAAAGAGTCACTGTTGGCACGTCTGGGTGGCTCATTCGGTTAAGTGTCCCACTTCGGCTCAGGTCATGATCTCACGGCTCGTGGGTTTGAGCACTGTCAGGCTCTGTGCTGACAGCTCAGAGCGTGGAGTCTGCTTTGGGTTCTGTGTTGCCCTCTCTCTCTGCCCCTCCCCCACTCATTCTCATTCTCTCTCTCTCTCTCTCTCTCTCTCTCTCAAAAATAAAATAAATATTTAAAAAATAAGAATAAAAGAGTCACTGTTGACTTTCCCATCTCTCCCTTTTGCCTGAGAGGATTGAGATAGCATGCCCGTGGCACTCACAGATCAGACCCCTCACTGGTCCCTGAGCGGGCCTCATCGACTCTACCAATGGCTACCTCTCCCAGCTCCTGGGTTTCCCCAGCCTACATTGCCCACCTCAGCCCAGTCCTCTCCCTGTTGGTATTGTGTTCATCCTTTAAGGCCTCCCAGCTGGAGGTGATCTCTTTGTCCTCCAAACTCCTGCAGCTCTTAAGCACCGCCCCTCAGGCATTATAATTCTGAAGATAGTGCCATGCTTACTGTGTTACTCTATGTCTGATGGCAACTTGCACACAATAGGAGCCTTATAAATGGTATCTGCAATTAATGTCTTCTTGGATACTTTATAGTAGAGACATAATTTGTTTTCTTGTAGAATATTTTGATGTTTACAGAATACTTTTTGACTCCATCCTCTTTTCTCTTTATTTTCCATCACACCCTCCAACTGCATGAAAAATTGTTTTCCATCCATATATACATATACATTCATCCAGTGTTTAGCCCATGCCCTCACAACACATGAACTTAATTTCCCACCTTCATTTACTGCCTTTCCGGTAATTCCTGATAGAGCTGGGCTCCAGGACACTGAATAAATTCTACCCTGGAAGTTTCTTTGTTCAGCCAAACCTTTAGGTTATAGAAATCAAACTGATACTCTATTAATGGAATAAACCGAAAAAATCTAGTTTACCCTGTCAAGGCCCATCTCTTGCCCTCCAGAAGGTATATGCCTGCCAACGCAGTTCACCTTTTTGCATGCAGGGTTTTCTGGTGATGTACAGTTTGAGCTCTTTGATGACCTTGCTATCTTTGAATTTCTCCTGGCACTCCAAATGGGTTGCTTGGTTTACAGGTCTTTATGATAACTCCAAATTTCTAGAGGCCATCTCCAGATCAGTGTCTGAAGGCAGAGAGGCGAGGGACTGCACACAGGCTCATACACTGCTCTTCCCTCGTCTCTCCCCGCTGGCCCCGCAGCCACATACACTGTCGGCAGCATCAGTTTGTAAACACAACCGTTATTAATAAGCTGGGGCCAGGGAGAAAACTAGTAAGCCCTTTGGTACCTGCGTCTTGGGTGTAACCTGCAAGACACACTGTCACAGACTAATCATTGCGCAATGTGATTGCAGGCGACTGAACAGGTTAGAAAATCTATTCCTGATTTGCTGCTGACTAGCTTTGTGAAATAGGCAAACCATATTACTCTTTGATTTAGTTGTCTTATTTGTTCAAAAAAAGAAAAATAACAGGTGTTTAAAAAGCACTCCGAAATTCCTCTGAAAGCAGGTCTTTAAGTGCAAAGTACTATTGTTGTTTTTATTAATATTATTATTAGTGTTGTGATATGATTTAGTTTTATGCCATGTAGTTCACAGATATTTCCATTCTCACTGATGAATTACAAAACACTTCTGTGTCATTCTTTATCATTGCATTGGTGATAGTTTAGCACGTCTTTGTCTTAAACCTTGTTAAAGTATATATCCAAAATAGATATCATTAATAAAATACAATTATCAAATTAAATGTGTCTATACTGCTTCCCATTGTTTTTAAAACCTCCTTAAAAACATGGTTACCAACAACTACTAAATAAGACCTTTAATTACTGCCAGTCTTCTCTTGAAAGTAACAGTGCTTATCTTGAGTAGTTTGAACTGTAAGTGGTATTCAGTACACAGTGGGGTTATAATGCGATTATGAAGTATACTAAGTTGGTGATAAGTAAGTGTGATAAACCATATATTTGTATTAGAAACAGTATTTGAATTATCAACTGAATAAAAAGGCTACAACTGCTGGTTACTTCGGTCAGGTATGTCATAAAAGCAAAATGTAGTTAAGTATGCTTGGAATAA
>NW_027531991.1:576873-582152 GCF_008692635.1 Crocuta crocuta
AGAGAGAGAGACAGCTGAGCAGGGTAGGGTCAAAGAGAGAGGGAGACACAGAATCCGAAGCAGGCCCCAGGCTCCGAGCTGGCAGTCAACACAGAGCCCGACGCGGGTCTCCAACCCAGAGACCACAAGACCGTGACCTGAGCCGAAGTTGGATGCTTAACCGACTGAGCCACNAGCACAGAGCCCGATGTGGGGCTCAAACTCACAAACCGTGAGATCGTGACCTTAGTTGAAGTCAGACACTTAACAAACTGAGCCACCCAGACACCCCTATCGTCTGACTCTTAATCTCAGCTCAGGTCTTGGTCTCCGGGTCATGTGTTCAAGCCACACACTGAGCTCCACACTGGACTCTGTGCTGGTTGTGAAGCCTACCCTAAAACAAAAACAGGTAAAAAAGATTCCTAGTCCAGACAAAGAGCATAATTCAAGGCATGTTTAGACATCAGAAACGTGTAGGTG
This sequence comes from Crocuta crocuta, assembly GCF_008692635.1. NCBI lineage: Eukaryota > Metazoa > Chordata > Mammalia > Carnivora > Hyaenidae > Crocuta > Crocuta crocuta. The sequence goes on from NW_027531991.1 coordinate 577,336, forward strand.
GCCAGGACAGTTTCCTTTCCAGATCTTTTTTTATGGTCTAGGATACTAGTGGCTGTTACAGAATCATGGAGGAAACTGAACCTTCTCTCATGCTTAGCTGGTTTCATTTGGACCGAAGTGACTTTTAGAAGGGTGGCCATTAACTAACCTCTCTGTCGATTAACATATATCATTAAATCTAAAATGTAATTGATTTAAGACACATCCTGGTTTCAGAGATCTTCAAACATGGGGGAAGGGATTCATCTCAGAATTGGTGAAATATGGTTTGATAATGGACTTAATCTCTTTTTGGTCAGCCTATAACCAGGGACAGCATTGAGATGCAAATGCTGACTCCTGCTTTGCACTGTGGTTAAACTATTCACGTTGGCTGTCCCCTTCCGTACTACCTGATGTTGATTATAATTGATTAACAGAAGACTTTCTGGTGCTTAGGAGTAAGTTTAAACCTCTTGCCCAGTAACAATTCATTTGCCCTATTCATTTTCTATAAATACCCCTCTGCTGCCATGAATGCAGACAAGGCTATTTTATTCTCATAAATAGTACCGGAACAAGCTTAACCAATCACCATCTAGCACTCAAGCAACTCTGCAGAACTCCTTGTTAGAATACCACATGCTGCAATTCACATGATCACATTAGCTATCCAAATGCACCATTATTTGTTTTTAAATACTGGAGTGTTTACCTGAATTTTCCCACCTCACTTTATCAGTACATTGTCACTGCAATGACACATTTATTTATATGCCTCGATATCTTCACTTTTTGTTATTTTAAAAATATATTCCTATGTCTCCATAATGATAGTCTTAAACATCTTAAAATATTAATTGTTAGGAAGCAGATTCATGTCTTTGTTTTTCATGATGCTCTCTTGAATCTTGCCTTTACTCAGACTTTGAAATATTTCAACACTTCTAAACTCCTGCCTTAAAATTTCTATCCCAGTCTTACTCTGGAAACTGAGCATGACTTCTGAAACTTCAACGGCTCTTGAAAGTAATTTAGGACTTAAAAATGAAGTGTTTCTTGCCCACAGTGGAGTCTGGCACCTAATGGTTGCAATTTCGGACCCTGCTATGTAAAGTTCACAAATACAAGCCATTCAGTTAACACTTAAGTAAAACTCATACATGAGTTAATGAATAACATTTATCACATAGTAACAAGGAGTCCTAAGTGCTTTGGCAAATGTATTGGTTTGAACTATATAAAATTGCTGACATTTGACCATTTCGACCTACCAAAAATGGCAATCCATCCTAACGTTACAGGTTTGGGTCAGTCCAAGCTTATATAAACCACTTTATCTACTTTTGCAGTTTTGTCTTATTTTTCCCCTCAATTAGTACTTTTAATCCAACAACCTTCTCCCTGCTACTACCTTTTTGTATTTCCCAGTTCGTAACATTTTTTCCTAGTGCTCTTCTCTTTTCAACTAATTCCCCAAATCTATTTACCTTCAGAGATAGTAGCACAAAGAAAGTTAGTTGCATAGCACCTCCATGATGTGGTCAGTACTTAGCATCTCAAGTGTTTGGCCTGGTGGGAGATGTTCATTATCCTAAAAGGTTAGTGTCATCGAATACATTCATTGCCCAACAAATAAGCCACCACAGTTCCCTACTTCTCAAATGAAAAAGGCAGAAAGAAAAAGTACTACCTTTTTATTCACTACTGATAGAGGCCATGTTATGTGATGTTTTTGTTAGGATATCATTTGGCCCAAGCATCTCTGGAGAATAAAATTAACTAATAAACACCCTTTGGTATATTCACCTTTTATTCAACTGAATGTAAATTAATAAGTCCCTGCAGTTTTTTAAAGTTTATTTATTTTGAGAGACAGCATGTGCAGAAAGGGCAGAGAGAGGGGGGGACAGAGAGAATTCCAAGCAGGCTCCACTCTATCAGTTCAAGGAGCCCGATGCGGAGCTTGAACTCACAAATCTGTGAGATCATGACCTGAGCCAAAGTCACGAGTCAGACACTTGACCGACTGAGCGACGCAGGTGCCCTGATCCCTCCAGTTTTTTGTTTTTGTTTTTTAATCATTTTACTGTCTTTGGGTCTTTGTCGTGAAAAAGAAATGGGATATATTACATTTTATTAGAAGCAGTAGAGATATCAACCATCAGTTGGTTTGAAACTAGAAATTGTACCATTTATAGCTCTGTCCATTTGTGTATGTGATTTTTCCTGTTCCAGGGGTATGTAATGACTGTTCATGTATTTAAACTCACCCATATTTTTGTCCTGATAAATTTGCTGTTTTTATTTGAAGAGGATTTGTCAGTAGTAGTTGGTAATGTCAAGTAAATAAAAAAAATTCAAATCCCTTATTATTGAACTATTCAGCTCCTTACATGTGTAATGCTAGTTTTCACTATAACCTGCCTATGTAAATGTTGTTTTCCCCCATTTTACAGATGTGAAACTGAGGTCAGCTTATGTTATTTCCTAGGGTGAGAATCTAAATCTAGTACAGACCCATAATTCAAATCAGGGGCCAGTTGATTCCAAAGACTTTGACCCCACCCCCACGCCACCCTTCTCCTATGGCATACTTCCTAGTTATTTAAAAAGAAATCTCCAAACATCTATGTCACTACCATGCCTCTCATACTATATATTACTGTCCTGTATTTTATTATAAATTTGTTTTACTTTAATAAATAGTCACTGATCCCTCAGGGAAATACAAATCAAAACTACAATGAGGTATCCCCTCACACCTGTCAGAATGACTAAAATCAACAACACAAAAAACAACAGATGTTGGCGAGGATGCAGAGCAAGGGGAACCCTCTTGTACTGTTGGTGGGAATGCACACTGGAGCAGCCACTCTGGAGAACAGTATAGAGATTCATCAGAAAGTTAAGAATGGAACTACCCTACGATCCACTAATCACAACACTAGGTATTTACACAAAATATAAAAACACTAATTCACAGGGATACATGTACCCTAATATTTATAGTAGCATTATCTACAATAGCCGAATTATAAAAACAGCCCAAGTGTCCATCAACAGTTGAGTGGATAAAAAAGATGTGAATGGGGCACCTGGGTGATTCAGTTAAGTTTCTGACTCTTGATTTCAACTCAGGTTGTGATCCCCAGGTTAGGCTCCACACTAGCATGGAGCCTTCTTGAGATTCTCTCTCCTTCTCCCCCTCCCCTGCTTGCATGCATGCACTCTCTCTCAAATAAAAAATAATAATACACACTCACACACACACAATGGACTACTACTCAGCCATAAAAAAGAATGAAATCTTGCCATTTGCAGTGACATGAATGGAGCTAGAGAGTATAATGCTAAAGGAAATAAGTCAGAGAAAGATAAATAGCATATGATTTCACTCATATGTGGAATTTAAGAAACAAAACAAATGAGCAATGGGAAGAAAAGGTGGGGTCAAACCAGAAACAGACTCTGATCTATAGAGAATAAACTGGTAGTTACCAGAGAGAAAAGGGATGGGGGGATGGGTTAAATAGGACACAGGGATTAAGGAGGGCACTTGTCCTTATGAGCACTGGGTGATGTATGAAGTGTTGAATTGCTGTATACACCTGAATCTAATATTAGGCTGTATGTTAACTAGAATTTAAATTAAAACTTAAAAAAACCTAAGTATATTTACTAATGGCCCACCCTGTACCAGGCATCCCATGGCATATTCTACAGGAGAGAAACAAGGTAATTTCAGACAAAAACAACCCCTACTGGGACAATAAAAGTAGAGGGTGGTTTAATGGATAGTAAGTTCTTTGTAAGGAGGTGGCTTTTGAGCTGAGACCTAAATGACAAGAAGAAAGCAGCCACAGGCAAGTCTGCTGAGACCAAGGGCAAGGTGAAAGAACCTGGAGCAGGAGCATCTTGCAGCAGCAAGGGCCCTCTGTGGCTGAAGGGCAGTGAGGGGAAGGAATGTAGGTGAAGCTGGAGAGTTAGGCAGGAGCTCTGTGGATATGCAGGTCAGGGGTATGAATAGTATTCTCAGTACAGTGGGAAGCTCTTTGCGGCTTTTAAAAGGAGGAGGGATGGCATGATCCGATTTCTGACTTTAAAATTGCTGACTGCTGTTTGGTGAGTGCGACTGAATTATGTGTATTTCCACAACTTTTGGAAGACTGTAGTAAGTGTTCAGCTTCAGGAAACATCCCATGTTTTCCCTCTGGAAATGACACACACAGACCTAGAGAAAAATGCGGAAGCCTTGAAAATGGTCTATTAACTAGGGAGAGTCTAAAGAGTACCACAGTTTCCAACAATGATGGGGATACCCAACCTTATACCCCCCACTGTGTGGTGGTTGTTGCAAGCTCTGCTCAGTAGCGGCTGGGAACCCAAAGACCTGGAGTGTGACAGTGACTACATTTGTAATATGAGTTGTCCCACTGCCCCATACTTAGAGTAGGGCAGGAGATCAAGAATTGTGTGCATAGGGGCGCCAGGGTGGCTCAGTCGGTTAAGCTTCTGGCTCATGGTTTCAGCTCAGGTCATGATCTCGCGGTTCTTGGGTTCACGCCTCACATTGGGCTCTGCCCTGACAGCCGGAGCCTGCTTGGGATTCTCTGTCTCCCTCTGTCTCAACCCCTTCCCCACACACACACTCTGTCTCTCTCAAAATAAATAAACTTTTAAAAACTACATAAAAAAAGAGAATTGTGTTGATGTACAAATTCTTAGTAGACGGTAACAGTGTTGCAGAACCTTCCACATTGGTCCAAGTGCCCTGTTGTTTATAAATTTCACAAAAATGACCTTCTGGTTTTCTTTTCTTTTTTTTTTTTTTTTTT
>NW_027531991.1:582730-583671 GCF_008692635.1 Crocuta crocuta
ACTTAAATATTGTATTTTTTGAACTTTTGAGTGTGAGGGTTGAATTTTTTGGTGAGGAAATAATTGTGTTTGGGTTTTGTTTTTAATTTTAAAAAATACTTCCAATGGTAGAAAATACTCATTCCTTTAAAAATCTGGCTGTTACTAGATCCACATTTGCTTTTCTGTGTTTTTGTGAACAACTGATCAAATTAGACTCGTCACTCTTGGCTTGTGGTGATTTGAAATTGAAATGGAATATATTAAAGCAGCCAACCACACTGATTACATTGCAAGCCTCATTTAATTTCATACATTCACACATTACAGTGAAAGGCGACTTTTTTTAATGCATGATTGTGACTGTACATTGAGCAACTCCAAAGGTCATCTGTAATGGGTGCATAATTTGTTAGTGTTAGATATCTGATTTATAGTAGGTGTTCCTCAGCCTGATTTGTCCTAGCACTAAATATGGTGAGCATCCAAAGTCACATCTGTAACAACTTCAGCCTGTTACGTTTGGTGGTATTGTCTTACTCTTCATTGGTCAGTAGACCACAGTAAATCACAGAATAGCTGTCATTCTCAAGTTGAGAAAGTACTAGTACTGTGTCCCTCTTGCACAGGGGTTAAATGAGCTATTCTTCCGAAGAGGGCAGGCTGGCCCAGGTTAAGGTGTTAAGAGTATTACCAGCTCTGGGGGCACCCAGGTGGCTTAGTCGGTTAAGCATCCAACTTTCGCTCAGATCATGATCTCGCGGTTCGTGGGTTCGAGCCCCGCGTCGGGCTCTGTGCTGACTGCCAGCTCAGAGCCTNGGGTGGGGGGACAAAGACCCAGAGCACGTTTAGGATGCAATCTCTGCCCTCAAGTAGAGCGCGATCGGATACAGCCATTTGTCCCACTGCACAGTTATTAGGACCTGAAATGGCTTGAATGCTGTCAGTGCCTCAGGTGCACG
>NW_027531991.1:583741-586576 GCF_008692635.1 Crocuta crocuta
CGGCTCACTTGAGCCCGCCTCTGTTCCAAACTTCATCACACGGGGTGAGCCCTATGGTCTGGGCGAAAGAGCTATTAGGTGCGTTTTGAGAATTTGTCTGTAGTATTGTCTTTTATTTTGTTTATGATAGTAGGGACTGGGTCTGTTTTTTTTTTTAATTTTTTAATGCTTTATTTATTTCTAGGAGAGAGAGAGACAGCGTGAGCAGGGCAGGGTCAGAGAGAGAGGGAGTCACAGACTCTGAAACAGGCTCCAGGCTCTGAGCTGGCAGTCAGCACAGAGCTCGACACGGGGCTCGAACCCACGAACCGCGAGATCATGACCTAAGCGAAAGTCGGACGCTTAGCCGACTAAGCCATCCAGGCGCCCCTGGACTGGTTCATTTTAATTTAATATTACTTGCAGTTTGAACATTTCTTCAGATGGGTGTGGATTTGTTTTTGTGGGCTTTGATCAGTTTGTTACTTTTCAGCTTTCAGTAACAAAAGGTACCTAAGCCATTTTTTAAAACTCTATTATTGAAATTCTTGTATGGGGGAGGGGATAAAACAAATATGCTACCCAGTTCAAGTTGAAGTTCATTTTTTTGAGCTTTTTTTCCACCTCACATATTTGATCTTTTTGTGTGTATGAGAACCTTTAAGTTCTACTCTCAGTGAATTTCAAGTATACAATACACTGTCACCAACTATGGTCACCATGCTGTAAATTAAATCCTCATTCCTTATTCATCTTACAGCTGCAAGTTTGAACTCTTTTACCAATCTCTTCCTAGTTCCTCCACTTTTCTACTCTCAATTTGACTGTGGTTTTGTTTTGTTTTGGGGGTTTTTTTTAGTTTATTTATTTTTGGGGGGTGCGGAGGAAGGGAGTGAGGGAATGAGAAGGGGAGAAGATCCCCAAGCAGGCTCTGCGCTGTCAGCCCAGACCCCGATGTGGGGCTCACACTCATGAACCCGTGATACCATGACCTGAGTCAAAATCAAGAGTCAGATGTTTAACTCGTTTAACTGACTGAGCCACCCGGGCACCCCGGTTTTGTTTACATTCCACGTATAAATGATACCATGCAGCATTTGTCTTTCTCACTTGCTTCATTTAGCATAATGCCCTCAAGGTCCATCCACGTTGCCACACGTGGCAAGGTTTCCTCTGTCTCTCATGGCTGAATAATAGATACAACGCATCTTTATCCAGTCATCCCTTGATGGACACTTAGGTTGTTTCAATGTCTTGGCTATTGTGAGTGATGAAAACTCTTAAAACTATAACTCAGTTTCCTAGGAAAGTAATTCCATTATTAGAAACAAAATAGAGGTACCTGAGTGGCTCAGTTGGTTGAGCCTCCGACTCTTGATTTCAGCTCAGGTCATAATCTCATGGTTGTGAGAGGTAGCCTTTATAGGCTAGGGTAGGGAAAGAAATAAAACTCAAAGGGGGATTGACACAGAGCTCTGTTCCTAGTCTGCATTTCGTGTAATTCTAATTCCACTAGTATTCCTGGTCCCCTGGGCCAAAGAAGTTTAGAAACTGCTATGTTCAATGTACTTTCCCCTTTTGTTGTTTTTAATGTATATTGGCATATTTAAGGCTCACAGGTGTCCGTCAGAGAAATCTGTATAATTTTGTTTTAAGCCAGCTCTCCCTATGCATTTATCTGGTTACAGGAATAGTTTGAGAAATACCAGAATCGTATGTTAGCAATTCTTCATTCTCTTTTACCGCTGATGAATAAATAGATAGCAAAAATTCAAGTCCCAACCAGCTGTCTCCTAAACTACCTTACACAATTTTTTGAAACATTTTTAGTGTTTTAGGGGCGCCTGGGTGGCTCAGTCTGATAAGCGGCTGACTTTGGCTCAGGTCATGATCTTGCAGTTTGTGAGTTCGAGCCCTGCGTCGGGCTCTGTGCTGACAGCTCAGAGCCTGGGGCCTGCTTCAGATTCTGTGTCTACTCTCTCTGCCCTGTCTCTCATGCTCTGTCTCTCAGTCTCTCAAAAATAAATAAACATTAAAAAAAAAAAAGAAAGAAAAAATATTTTTAGTGTTTTATTTATTTTTGAGGGAGAGACAGAGTATGAACAGGGGAGGGGCAGAGAGAGAAGGAGACACAGAACCCAAAGCAGGATCCAGGCTCTGAGCTGTCAGCACAGAGCCCAGTGCGGGGCTCAAACCCATGAACCAAGAGATCATGACCTGAGCCGAAGTTGGGTGCCCAATCGACTGAGCCACCCAGGTGCTCTTAAAACCTTACGTGATTTTTATTGAACATATCTTATGTGCTGGTCACTGTGAGTGGTAGAAAATAAGTGGTCACTGTGGCTCTGATTTAACAGTGGTGAATTAAGCCCTTGACCACAAAACAACACAAAGCCATGTGGAAAATGTCTTGGGCAGCAGCAGAAACATCCATACAGCTCTGAAGTCCAGACTTCTGGTTGCCTAGAAATGTTGATAAAAAGCTAAAAAAAATATGGAAGAAGCAAGGAGGGACTAAGCACGTAGGCAGAAAAAGAAGGCAAGGAGGAGAGATGTACATAGTGGCCATGAAGTAGAATTGATAGTAATATTGGAATGGAGACAAGGAGGACAACTGGCGGAGACGAGGGCCGCTTCGGTTTGTGCAGGAGCAGACAGCAGCTGCTCATGAGTTATCACATCTCCTGCCAACCCCCAGACCATAGGAGTCACAGGCACCAGCATGCCACACATGAGGCCATCAGCTGAGATAGTTCAGTATTTTAATAGTGTGCCATGGCCTCCTAACACAGGGATCACAGACTCACACGGCTTTGGGGACTGTGCAAAAAGCTACTGGAGCAGGCCATGTGGCGC
>NW_027531991.1:586616-589397 GCF_008692635.1 Crocuta crocuta
GTGAGGGAAAAATTGGAGTGGTGGGGATCATTGTAGTGCGTGTGCTTTCATACAGAAAACACGGGCTCTGCTTTGCCACACATTCTGATTCTTCAAGGGGAGCCAGAAACACGGGTGTTTCTGAAATTACCTAGTTTTTAAGCTTTGGCTTCAGTTTTTTATTTTGTTTAATAAATGCTGGGGAATACTAAGTGAGAATGTGTGAACTCTCTTACATTAACCGATGGGAGTAAATTGGTGTAAGAAATTTGGTGGTATCCAGTAAAGGTAAAGGTGTACACAGATCACCCATTAGTTGCATCTGTCCTTGTATGCTCTGGAGACCCTCACACACCACGCTCACAGAGACTTGTAGGATGAGTATCTCGGCATTGTTCCAAACAGTCCCCCAGGCAAGCAAGCTGCAGATAGAAAAGTGCAGATGAAATGATCTGACCACAGTGGACAGTGTATTGTAGCGGAACAAGAGGGGAAACGTGGAAAGCCAGTAGGAGGTATTAAAGTGGGAGAGGGGTAGCTCGAATTGCAAACAGAGTAAGTATACCTCTAAGCCGGGGCTTCTCAACCTCGGCACTGCGGGCATTTTGGGCTGGACCATTCTTTGATGTAAAGACTGTCCTGTGCACTGTAGTAGCCATAGCAGCATCCCTGGCCTCTACCCACTAGATGCCGGAAGCACCCCTCACCCCCACCCCAGTCGTGACAACCAAAGATGTTTCCAAAAGTCTCAGTTGAGAACCACTAGTCTAAGCAGCATATTATTGTGAGGTTCCAAGTGTACATATCCAATCCATATATAAGAGAAGACCAGGCAGAGCCTGAGTTAGTCGGGAGATTGTATGGAGAATGCGAGATTGGAGATGGACCCTGCAAGCAGGGGGAGCACGCGCACACGTCCCAGACATGCTACATCTTGTCTGTTTCAAGCCGTAAAACTAGTCTTTTCCTTAATCTTGTATTTCCCTCTAGCTTACTTCCTGTCCCTGCTTCTCCTTGACTTCTGAGAGTCTTGCAAGAGTGATCTTGATCCACTCTTCACCTCCGTCATTTTAGTTGGAGCAACAACTCTCTTGCTCACACAAGGTGCCTGGGGACTTCCTAATTCCAAATCCAGTGGAATCTTTCCAGCCGTTATGTTGCCGTTGACTTCCCTCCCCCAGCTGTTTCCTACTCTTAAAATTATATTTCCTCTTACATAATCAAAAATGTAAGTCACAGTTCATGTATAGAAATGTTAAGCTCTGCATTACTGAAGCAGGGTGATTGTTGGAAAGACCACCAAACGCTGAATAGAAGCGAGGCAAGATTTTATTCATGGCCGGGCCAAACCTGATCTCCTGATCTTAAGGAGAAAAATGCAGAGAATGGCCCCGAAAGGTAGCAGTGAGCTTATATGGATTTCAGCAAGGNTGTAACCTTTGTATACAGGGTGTGGTTAACCAGAACAGGGAAGCACAAGCTTGCTGAGCAGATTTACAGAAGCAGAATTAGCATGTTAGTGTTTAACCTAACCATGCTTGAGGTCAACCTGCAATTAATATAATCTAGAAATTTGTGCCTCCCCTGTATCATAGAATATTACACAACCATTAATTTTTTCCCCTGGCACCTGGGTGGCTCAGTTGATTCAGTGTACGACTTTTGGTTTCAGCTCAGGTCATGATCTCATGGTTCGTGAGTTCAAGTCCCACATGGGGCTCCATGCTGCAGGTGTGGAGCCTGCTTGGAAGTCTCTCTGTCCCTCTTTCTCTGTCCCTCCCACGCTTGTACTCTCTCTCAAAATAAATAATAAAAATAAACTTTAAAAAACCCTTCTTTTCCAGAAATGTATGCTGTGTACAAGGAAACGTTACAGAGTGGATTAAGGAAACCAGGTTTCAGATCTTTGCAGTCCGTATACTCTCCCCCACAGTAACACACACAGATCCTTACACACGTGAGTTTAGCAAAAGGCTGGCCGGGAATGCACTGTAATGGGAGCAGGCATTTCCTGACACAGAGGAGGGAGGCATACTGAAAGGTGGCTTCTACACTTTGCCTGCATTCTCTTCCTCCTGTGCACATTTTTCCTGGGTGCTCTCATCTGTACTCTGCACACCAACGAGTCCCACAGCTGACCCTCCACCCATCGGGTCCTGTTTCAGATTGACTTAAGATTTTTGGACCTAATGATGTTTGGACATGTCCTTTTAGATGTCCCAGGACCATCTCTCAAAAATCAGCGTGTGCCCACACTGAAACGGAATCATTCCTCTTTCCCTACAAGCTTTTCTTTTTGCCTTCCCTGTCCCAGTCGTTGGCATTCAACATTTATCCTGTCACCCAAGTCAGAGGCATCCTACCCTTCTTTGCTCCTCCCTCCACATCCAGCCCACCCCAAGATTTGTAGCTGATTCTGCCTCTGAGCTCATCCCGCAGCTCTCTCCCTCCCCCTACTTTGCTTGCTACCCCTTCGTGCAGGTGGTCCTCTAAATAGGATTCCTAGACAAATCTTACTGGTCTTTCTGCTTCTAGACCTGTTCTGTCCAGTGTGGTAGCCACGAGCCAGCCCCATGTGCCTAGTGAGCACTTTACATGTGGCCAGTTTTAATTGAGATGTGTTGTGTCAGATACACTTCATTAATATCCTTATATTGGTTACATGCTGAAGTGATAATGTTTTAGATGTATTGGATTAAATGAAATATATTCTTGAAATCTGCCCTTTTTATTTTAGTTGTTTTTTTTTTTAATGTGGCTAGTAGAACATTTTAAATATCATACATGGCTTTCATGATGTGT
>NW_027531991.1:589533-592203 GCF_008692635.1 Crocuta crocuta
TATGATTTGTTCTCGGCACTACTGCCACCGTATCTTGCTGAAAACCAAACTCCCTGAGCTCAAAACCATTTCAAGTCCTTTAGGATACAGTGTCAGGTTGGTTTAGCACACATTGCCTTCCCTAAAGGCATTCAGTTTCAAAAAGTTTTGGAACACTATTGTCCAAACAAAGTATCCAGCTAGACTGAGCTCTAGCTTGGCAGCCTTCAAAGCCTAACTTGATGACTGTAGTCTCTGTGGCACCTCTCCCTTCAGATACTCAGTAGCTGGTAGACATTTGCTACACTGTACATAGATTTAAGTAGAGCCCTGTATCAGTTCTGCATTAGTACATAACAGAAATTTAAAAAAAAATTTTTAATGTTTATTTAGAGAGAGAGCACGCATAGGGGTGGGGCACAGAGAGGGAGACATAATCCGAAGCAGGCTCCAGACTTTATCGGAGAGTTTGATACTTATGAGATGATCTATCTTTGAGGGAAAAACAATAAACAGGAGGATGTTGGACAAGATGGCCAAACAAAAAATGGGTCCTGAAATATTAAATTAATTTTAAATTAAAAGAGCTGTGTTCAGGTGTTCCTGGGTGGCTGAGTCAGTTAAGCATCCGACTTTGGCTCAGGTCATGATCTCACAGCTTGTGGGTTCAAGCCCCATGTCGGGCTCTGTGCTGACAGCTCAGAGCCTGGAGCCTGCTTCAGATCCTGTGTCTCCCTCTCTCCCTGCCCCACCCTCACTCACTCTCTGTCTCTCAAAAATTAACAACATTTAAAAATTTAAAACCATTGTATCCAAACAGTATTTTGGCTATCTGGAATTTGTCTTGTTTGTCCATCAGTATAGGTCTAGGGTGGCTGACAAACTAAGAGAACCATAGCTGAGGATATTTACCGAGGGGGAGGTTGCTAGGTTTTGTTGTCATTGGCGCGATTTGATACATATATAATGCTGTGACAGCCACCTAGAAAGAACTAAAGTTGTTTTCAGATACTGAAATACTGCGTTTACTTTGGCTCTGATGTGCCACTGTTAAGGGTTCGATTTTTCTGTCACTGTGTTGCTTTGCTTCCTTGGGTGACTGTAACACGTTGTGTGTTTAGAAAAGGACGTCTTCTTCCTCATGGCATAGCAGCGCTGTGTTTTTAGCGGGGACGCGCTTGCCTGTAGTTTGCCACTCGTTATTTCTTCCATAACCTGTGACTGTGGCTTCCATAAAGGTGCCGCCTGCGCAGCTCCTTTCTTTGCTCGCAGAGCACAGCTATAACCTCGGGAATATTAATCTGCGGTTTGCCCAGTCCCATCTCTGTGCTCCTCTCCCATGTGGTTTCAGAGGCGTCTTCTGTGTGCCCAGAACCCTCCTGCTCCTTCCTCCCTCCTGACCTCTAAAATAAGGATAAACCCTCCATTTGCACTTTTCAAAAAGATAAAAAGATTTCATTTGTGGTATGATTGTATTCTTCCTTCTAAGGTTATTTGTATTGTCAGGCTTTGCTCTGTTTCGTGTGGAAGGAATGTGAAACGCCCCCAGGTAGGTGCTGGGTTACATTTGGAGCAGGGGTCCTTCGCTGCTTTTGCTCGAATCACATATACACAGGGGCACCTGGTGGGCTCAGTCGGTTAAGCATCTGACTCTTGATTTTAGCTCATGTCATGACCTCAGGGTCGTGAGATTGAGCCTCACATTGGGCTCTGCGCTGAGTGTGGCACCTGTTTAGGACTCTCTCTCTCTCTCTCTCTCCCTCTCTGCCCCTCCCCTGCTCACTCTCTCCTTCTCAAACAAATAAAATGTCAAAAAAATGTTGGTTTTTAAAAATCACATATACACAACAGTGCCTTTAAGGCCAAAGCTTAAAGCACACCAGACTTAATTCCTCTTAAGGGCCCTGGGAGTAGTGAGAGGGGACCTTTTCTCTACTTCTTCTCTTCCCCAAATAAGCAAGACTCTTCATTCCTCATTCGAGCTCCTCCTGGCCCTCCCCACAACAAAAACAAGTTTTACTTAAGCACAGCCAACCCTCCAGCAGAGGTTCTGTGCCTCACTTAACAGTAAATTCTAGGCTGGAAGCTTAAAAAAAATCCACCTGCCCAGGTCCTACCCCAGACCCCTCAGATCTCACCCTCTGGCTGGGTCCCAGGCACCAGTGTACTTGAATGCCGGTGTGTGGCCATGGTTGAAAAGTACTGCTCTACAGATCTTTGTCACCTTCACACCTCTCACAGCTTGTTCCTAGACTTAAAGTTGTGGAGAACATGGTCATCAGGTTCCATAGGTGAAGAGCATTCTATTGTTTGTTGTGACAAACTGTGATGCTACCCCTTGCTGACAGCTGTCACTTATTGATCAGCTCTATGTCAGGCACTCTGCTGTGTCTCTGTGCATGTTGTCTTTACATTTTTACTGCAGCTTTATATATATTATATTTACTTTTGTACTTTATTCTCTTTTACTATGTTTAATCTTAACTACAAAATGGGTCTTATTATTACCATTTCACGGAGAGCAAAAGGAAGTGTTAGAAAGGACAGATGATGTTGTCATTATCACACAACCAGTAAATGAAGGGAAACCTGACAATATGGATCACATGTTAGACCAAGAACAAAGAAAGAAAAATATAAAAAAATAGTTTGTGAACAAATTACAATTACACAAATAATTTACCTATATAT
>NW_027531991.1:592223-592927 GCF_008692635.1 Crocuta crocuta
AGTTTACCTTTTTATTGTGCCTAATTACAATACATCACAGTAACGATTATGTTTATAAATACTGTTAGGCAAATAACATTAACTTGGGCAAATGTCTTGATTATAGCGCAGTTCAAATCTTTAATGAATAGCTAGTAATCGTAGCGAATATTTTATTGAGTATTTACTATACAACTAGGCATCAGAGTAAGTACTTCATGTATATTTCATTTAGCCTTACTAAAAACGGAACTCTGAGAGGCACCTGGGTGGTGCAGTCAGTTGAGCGTCCTACTCTTGATTTCAGCTCAGGTCATGACTTCATGGTTCATGGGTTCGAGCCTTGCATCAGACTCTGCGCTGACAGCTCGGAACCAGCTCCAACTCTCTCCCTCTCTCTTTCAAAACAAAGAAATAAACTTAAAAAAATAAAAACAAAACTGAGATCTGTACTATGATTTTCCTCGTTTTGAGACACAGCTGACATATAACATTGTATAAGTTTAAAGTGTATAATGTAATGGTTTTATATATTTGTATGTCAGAGTGCTCATCACAGTGAGTTTAGTTACCGTTCATCAACACGCAGTTACCATTTTGTTTTCTTGTGATGAGAACTTTTAAGGTCCACTCTCTCAGCTACTATAAAATACACACAACACAGTATTTTTACTAGAGTAGAGGAAACTGGGGTTAGGAGAAATGAAGTAGCTTAACCTGGTGAA
>NW_027531991.1:592972-598693 GCF_008692635.1 Crocuta crocuta
GGGGCTGGAGCCATATTGATTAATATGCTGTAAGTGAACGAGCGCTTCAGTATACTCAGCCTTTGCGTTTATTACTAATGTGCACTGGTTATCTATTCAAACCTTGTAATGTGGCTTGTGAGATGGTTATAATTATTTTAAAACTCTACAAGAGTTTCATCCTATGCTATTAATAGTTTTCGTTTTGAATATATATAATGATAACCTTAAGAAATCTCACTGCTATATAAGAACAACTCCTATTTATTTATTTTCTCATTGCAATCACATAAAACCAGCCTGTCTTCCTAGATTAAAAAACAATAATTTCCAGAATCATCTTACTTCTTGAATTGTGTATTTCATTAAGGAATGGTAGAATGTGTGCCTGTTTAAAATAATCATTTTGTATTAAAATTTGACCCCAAACATGCACATTGAAAGGCTTGATTAATAATAAATAGTTTTAGGAAATGTTTGAGGTAGGAGGCATTCAGTTCAGAAGATTATCTATGAAATAACAAAACCTGAACCTAGAGGGCCGTCAGATATCAGCATATTAATATGACAAGAAAGTAATTGGCGTATGTGATTCCAATTCACGGTGGTGGAGGAAAGAGCCACTTTGTCCCAGCCCTACTTCAGTCGCATAGGATTGTAGGGAACCTTCTAGAAAGACTCCTTGTCTCATCTTTGCCCAGGTTCCTCTTGCAGGGGTTACAGCCGGTGGAGAACCCAGAGGCTTGGGGTTTAGAAAACCTGGATTTCTGTTGTATCTCTGTTAGGTCTCTAATACATTGTTGTGTCATGAGTTTGCCAACAGTCCTCAAATAGATGTTGCAGAATCAGGAGTAACTGAGTAACACTCAGTAACACCTGTCTTTCATAGTGTTTAGTGTATAGACTGAATAACGTACTGTACATACATAGTTTAAATCCAGTGAATGCCAGTTACTTGATATATAGTGAGAAGTCCACAATAATGCAGAATTCTTCTTTGTAATCATCTGTGGAATCTGGAGAACCTTTCAAAGATCGGTTGAAAAGAAAGCTGGTTTATTGTGTCAGCAAAATCCCATATGGAATCGTTTAGAAATTAAAACTAAGTTGTACCTAGTTTGTCTNCACTAAAACTCTCATGACGTAAAAGACTTGCTGCTTGAAGGTGTTTGTGCCACTGTTTCTCTTGGGGTATGTCTTCTCTGCTAATTAAATCAGGGTCTTTCTGCTTTATCGCCTAATGCAGGGGTTGTAAACTTAAGCCCCTTCAAGGATCAAATGTCGGGGTGTCATGTCATGGATATTGGTTTGGGGGAACAGGGGGATGTATGCCCTACCACAGGCATTTAGATTTTTTTAAAAATGGAATACCATTAGCTAGACATCTTCTAGCTAGATTCCACTGAAGATCCACCAGTCCTCAGACCATCAGCTCCTAAGTGTCTTACGGTAATTAATCCTACCCCCCAAAATAAAAAAAGTTCTATTTCACTTCATACTTGTTAATAAATTGACTACATATAAAGATTTGAATATATCAGGAATTTCACAAAGTCCATGATAGTAAAGAGGGCTAAAATTTAAAATTGTTTTAGTAACAACTAAAGAACTGTTTTCTGCGTAGATTTTGATGTTCTTATATTTATCCTAGAATTCATGAATTAGATAAAATGTCACCCTGGCATTGTATGTCTTAGCTTTACTGCCTTACACACAAGAAATGTTGAAATTAGGTGGGTCACAGCAAATACTTGGGACTTTTTACTACATGGTGTTATGAAATGTGTAGCTTTAAATTATGGGCACTATTAATAATGTGCATTTTGAAAAGTACTTTATGCCAGTCATGTTCACCTTGAGTAATTCCAAGTAGTTCCTTATAGATTCCAAGGGGGAGAGGGCTATAGTTCAAGTCTCGTAGTAGCCTAGGCAGTTAACACATCAATAAAAGAGCATAACATTGTGGCCACCCTAAACCACACAGGTGCCCCGGGCCTGACACAGTACAGGCCCTTGGCATGCTGTAGATCTCAGTTTACTCCTGACACTGCTTCTGTGAGGATTCTTGCTATATCATGTGAACAGTATCAGACCTTTCCACTTCTAGATCCTATGCTGGAAACATCTGTTACCGCCTCTGACCCCAAAATTGTCAGTAGGGTCTTCACTAAAGTCATTAGAGCAATTGAATGGACCTGGCTAACCTTGTAATGTGTTCCCCCATATCAAGTTGCTTTAAGGAAGAAAGGGTTCAAGTCCTTCAAATTGTCTTTAGAGATTATGTGCCTCCATTGACCAGTCTGCCTGGATATCAGACACTTGGATGTCAGTGTACGCTGTGTACCGAAGCAATTTGTACTTGAATTGTAAACTACAAAAGTGCATAAACCTTTTAAGCCTGCCCATTATGGGAAAACATTACCATATGTCGATACCGAGGCAAGCTTGGTAAATGAAGGATCAGTTTGTCTTCTTCTAAAAGTTAAACTTCAAATTTTTCTTCACACTCTCCACTCCAGCTCTACTGAGTTCCTTGGAGCCAGAGCTGCTGAGTCTGTTTTACACTCTCACGTTGCTAAGCACTGAGCCCACCTGTGTCTGGTGGCAGATGCTCTTTGCGTGTCTGACAAGTGAATGAATGAATAAAGCCCATACAGGTGCGTGACCTCAGCACCATTGGTCCTTCCTAGCGTCTGGTTCTTGACAAGTCAGGAGGTCAAGTTCTGTCGGTGACCTTGCAAAAGTTCATCTGCATTGTGGAAATCAGTACCCTTACTTTCACAGTTTGTGGGGGGAAGAAAAGGTGAACCACCAACCAGACCCCTTTGTTAATAGCGAGAAAACAGGTTCCGGATAAGTGTGCCTTTCCCCCATATGTTTTGGCAACTTTTTTCATAGTTTCCAAAGTCGAATATCAAATCTTCTCCTTAAGTGTCCCTGGTTCTTAGGAGAAACAAAAGGATCAAAGAAAAGTTCTCTTTCCTCACCTCCAGTTGACCATTCAGAGAAGGAAAACTTCTGATACTATTTCACAGAGCTTGAAAGATGACAAAAGCCCTGTATTTAGTAATGTCTTAACAAAATTTGTCTTAATAATTCAGGTAGTGTCCTAGAATTTATTATTAAAGTGATTCCACATCTTNATCCTTCTCATTTGTAAAACTAGTAACTGAGCTTTAAAACCACAGGACTCGGGCTCCTGAGTAGCTCAGTCCGTTGAGCGTCCAGCTCTTGACTTCAGCTTAGGTCATGATCTCACGGTTCATGAGTTCTAGCCCTTGCCTCTGGCTGCACGCCAACAAGCATGGAGTCTCTTAGGATTCTGCCTGCCTGCCCCTCCCACACACATGCACATGGTCTCGCTCTCAAAATACATAAACTTAAAAAACCAACAGGACTGCATCTTTTTTGAAGTTTTTGAAGACATTCTGGTCCAACCTGTTGGACTTTGAACCTTGCTTGAGGGCTAACCTTGCTTAGTAAAAACAGTTTGTTTCCACTGCCACTTAATGGAAAATCTTTTCACATTCCTCAGCAGACAACTGCTCTAAATGTACCTGAGTTATATCCTTATTTTCTAGAGAGGAAAGCAGGAAACATCCCAGTGCTGCCACCCCACCCCTATCACCTAACAGCGAGTTTATCAGGCAGCTCTAAATGGACCTGCTAACACTCCTCTCTGGCCCCTTGGTTTTTTTGTACCCTTCAGGTGTCTGTCTGTCTCTCTGTCTTCCTTCCTTCCTTTCTTTACATTTATGAAGAATGCTTAATGTTATAAAAGCTCCTGGAATGGTATTGATCTCAGAGTTATAAAACACATTTTTTTAAAAAAATTTTTTAGTGTTTATTTATTATTGAGAGACAGAGCACAAGCAGCGGGAGGCCCAGAGAGAGAGGGAGACACAGAATACGAAGCAGCTCCAGGCTCTGAGCCCAACACAGAGCCCGACATGGGACTCAAACCCACAAACTGCGAGATCATGACCTGAGCCGAAGTTGAACGCCCAACCAACCGAGCCACTCAGGCGTCCCCACAAAACATATTTTAAAGGGACAGCAGTAATCTGTTGAGTGAGTGTAACAGCACCTAGGTAACGTGTCAGAGTCGGACAGCCGTCACTGCCTCACTCCCGCCCCGTTTCTCCTAAGCACATACTTTTAGGGTGCTCCTCAGTGGTAGTGTATATAAAGGATGGTCTCCAGAATGAGATTGGCAGCTTTAATTTGTTTGATATGTGCAATCATAGTCCATGTTAAATTCAAAATGCTTGTCCAATCAAGGATTCAATATAGAAAAGAGGCAGTAACAAGCATGCTGCATGCTGTAATAAAGAAATCTGTTGATTGAAAACAGTTTGTATATTTTGGAAATGATAGGGAATGTAATTGGTAAGAAAGAAAAGGATAGAGCTTCATAAATAATGGGAAATAGAGCATATTTTTTACTGATAACATTAACTCAGTTTAATAACATTTCGGTGTGGAATCTTTGTGTGCCAGAAAATAAGAAAGGTGGGTCCTTGCTTGTTACTCTAAATGTCATGATTAATGGAATGACCTTTTTAAAATTTTTGTTTTCACGGAGAGCAGCTTTCAGAACAGGTTGAATCTTAGACAACAGCGGGTGATGCGCTCCGTTCTTTAAGAACTTCCAGAGAACATCTTTCCTTTGTGTCCTCATCTGAAAAGACTAGCTATATATTTAACTTTTTTTTTTAAGTTACAAAGTGCTACATGAGTGTATTTTTGTGCTAAGAGTTCAACAATAGGGAAGTGTTCAGGGTAGAAGCGTAATGGTCCTCCAGCCCCTGCTCCACTCCCCTCCCTGAGGCTACCGTGGTTTAGTGGGCTTCCTTCCAGCACTTTTATACGTGTATATCTGGATAGGGATTCATATGAAAATCATTTGAGGGATGCCTGGGTGGCTCCGTCCATTTAAGAGGGTAAGTGTCCTTTTAAGAGGGTAAGCCTTCTACTTCAGCATAGGTCGCCATCTCGCAGTTTGTGAGTTTGAGCCCCGTGTAGGGCTCTGTGCTGATAGCTCAGAGCCTGGAGCCTGCTTCGGATTCTGTGTCCCCCTCTCTCTCTGCCCCTCCCCCACTTGCACTCTGTTCTGTCTTTCAAAAATAAATTTTAAAACATTAAAAAGTTTTTTAAAAAAGAAACAATCATGTCATTCTAAAGCCCACTTTCTGTACATAAAAGTATATGTAGATACAAAGTCACTCCCTGGAGGGCTGGTAATAGCAGCTTTGCACCAGAAACATGTGGACACAAGCAGTTGTGTCTGGGGGTGTTAGCAAAGACCCCCCTCCACAAGCGCCACCCGGGGGCACAAGCATCCCTCTGCGGCTCTTCCCCTCATTTGCCAGTTTCCGGCTCTTCTCTCTGAAGAATAACTTCTTCAACTATTGGAACTTTCCCTCAACTAAATACCCTTGATAGTACCTTTACCTGTCTCCTCTTACATTTACCTTTTCTCCTTTTTTTAGTTCCTTTCCGCATTAGTTTAAAACCCTGCATTTAGAGGTGTCTCACTGGCTTAGTCGGTAGAGCGTGTAGCTCTTGATCTCCAGGTCATGAGTTCGAGCCCTATGTCAGGTATAGTTT
Organism: Crocuta crocuta; assembly: GCF_008692635.1. Classification (NCBI taxonomy): domain Eukaryota; kingdom Metazoa; phylum Chordata; class Mammalia; order Carnivora; family Hyaenidae; genus Crocuta; species Crocuta crocuta. The sequence goes on from NW_027531991.1 coordinate 598,562, forward strand.
ACTTATAAAATCCCACATTTAGATTTAGCACTAGTAATCTCATTTTATACAAAAATCCAGCTATTTGGAAAGTTCTATTTATAAAGAAAATTTATAAATTTTTGCTATATGAAATTGGTGCTCATAAGGATA
>NW_027531991.1:598723-598994 GCF_008692635.1 Crocuta crocuta
TGTCGCATCACCATTTTAAAAATTGGTCATCTTTTATAACTTTTCCATTAACCATTTTGTTGAGGTAGCCAGAATACCCAATTCCCTGCATCCATTCTAAATAAACTGGACTCTACTACATAAAGAATGCAATTACTAACCAACATTAAAGTGCCCCATTTAACATATATTATCAAATTAAGTATTTACTATCAGCAGAATCCATTTTCTTGATAAGTTCTGTTTGTGTGGGATTGTATTTCTCCCTTGCCCAACATATACCAATGTAGCC
>NW_027531991.1:599118-601693 GCF_008692635.1 Crocuta crocuta
TATACCAATGTAGCCGTTTTTAAAATATATTTCTCAAGTTTTTATTTAAGTTATCTCTATACCCACCATGGGGTTCAAACTCATAACCCCAAGATCAGGAGTCACACGCCCCTCCAACTGAGCCAGCCAGGCATCCCTGTAGCACTTTCGACTCCAAGTTCACTAAACTCGCCCCTCTGTCCAAGTTCATCAAACATGTAGTGAATACGTTCTCTCTGCCAAGCTTTCCTTGTTCTAAGAAACAAACACATAGTGTCCTCATTCAGTGCGAATCCATCATCTAATGACGAAGAGGGAGCCTGAGTCCCAGAGGGTTCTTCTTTCTGCTGGAGTGGCGGAATGATTTCTCTTCTGCTTGTTGTAATCTTTCTGTGGTGAAGAAAGGAAGGCTAGAACATTCTGCAGTAAGGAATGAGAAAACAAGCAGCCACCTGCACCCCAGACAAGATTCTAAAGACAGAATTCACCCGTGCAGGAAGAAGGCGAACCAAAATGCCATTCAAGTACTTTCTGAACTTGTTTTGATTTCAGACTCCAGCATTTGCTTTGGTGGGGTTTTTTTAACCAAATTCTCATACTTCTATATTTAATCGTACATATATAGGTAATTTGAAAGGGTATTAGTGTATTTTTCGTGTATAACATGTCCTGTGGAACATATACAAAAGATCAATTCTTAAGTGGATAAGGGTGAGACACATTATTTTTAAAGTACTTATATATGTTATCTTTAATCCAGGCTTTTTTTTCCCAAGAATTTTTCAAAAAACATTTGAGGGAGCTCCTGGGTGGCTTGGTCAGTGAAGCATCCAACTCTTGATTTTCACTCAGGCCATGACCTCATGGTTTGTGAGTTCGAGCCCCATGTCTGGCTCCACACTGACAGCATGGAGCCTACTTGAGATTCTCTCTTCTCTCTGCCCCTCCCCTGCTCACCTGTGTTCGCTCTCTCTCTCGCTCTCCCTCTCAAAATAAATAAATAAACATTTGAGAGGTTTAGTTCAAATTAGTTTAATTTAGCTAAAGCCACTTCCCTCCCACTGTGGTGAGAGCTGACCAGCCCAGGAGAGTTCCCTGTCAAACTCTTGCCCACAGGAAAGGATTGAGAAGATGGAGAAAAGCAGATACCTTGAAATCCGAGTTGCATATGGAGCATATGAATCCCAGACCAAGCAAGTGCAGCCAGTGTCCTCCCAATAGTAAATATTAGTAAATCTTAGGGTCTTTATTTTAGATTGTTGAAAATACAAATACATAGAAGTGTTAGTGATTCTTCCCATAACTAATAGGAGACACACATCTGGGGGTGGAGCGGCACACAAACCCATGTATGCATAAATTGGTCCCAAAGGTTTCTGCTCACCGGTGGCCATCTTCTGATCTAAACACATCCTTTCAGTTGGAAAAAGTCCATGTTGAGCCCTGTCCGCTGTGTGATGCCCCACAGCCGGGGTGGGGACTCTGTGTGCCCTGAGCTCTGTGCAGCAGCAGACAACCCGTGATGTGCCTGGTGCTGTTTTAGTGCGCAGACCACCAGGCGCGTGGGCTTTGGGGAATTGAAACAGGACATCCGTTTATCCCTGCTGCTCCTCACAACTGCAGGAGGGTTGTGGCTTGTTTTTGTGAACAAATGTGCTCAGCCTCTCCCCGAGCATGTTCACCTTGCGTCCAGTGAGATGAGTAGTGAGTGACGTGAAGCTGCGGCCATGCAACCAGTCACAGCCTGGGCAGGTTTTTAGAGGGCACTTGCCTCACACTGTCCCCTAACGCTTTTGTCCATGCCGGCGTCACTGCCAGGCCCCCGTGAGGCCACTGCCTCAGCCAAACCTGCGTCCATGCAGACATGCATATTAGCGGTGTGAGGGCATGCTGGCTGTGTTGACATTTACTAATCATGTAAACGCTATTGGTGTTAAGTAAATCAATATTTTTATTGCCTTAAACTTTCAATATTATGCCTCAAAGAGTGAAAGAGAATGTAAGAATAAGTGTATCTCCTCACTCTTAGTATTACCTCACGACTCTAATAGGTAGACCAAGGTATTCAGGATTTGAAAGCTAAAAAGAGGATTTCTTGAGAAAAATCCTTCGTGAAAGCAACTTTTAAAGTTGCTGGAACCCAAAAGGACGCTTAAGCCAAAAGATTCAGAAGAACTTCTGGGGGAATTATGAGCTGGCGTTGTATCTACCAGACTTCTGATAGTGGTGAGTTTTCTGACTTTGAAAGTACTGTTGCAGGTTTGTCGACTGTGGTTCCCTCCCTCACCCTGCCCAGGTGTTCTCCCATCTGCCTGCCTCTTTCCCCGGCCCTCCTGCCTCTTTGTGAGTACCTACTCTTGTTGGCCCACGTCTGTACCTGGAGCTTTCGTTGAGGTCTCTTGTCTTAGATGTATCAGAAAGCACCCTGAGCTGGAAGAGTAGTTTATCATGAGGATCCAGAGACTCACAGAGCCCAGGGCCGGGAAGGCAGCTGATCCAGAGCCTGGCCTCATCCCCACCTCCCATCTGCACATCAGCTCGTTCTCTCTCTCACCTCACCCCTCACCTCACCTCTCCCTCCCTCCCAAGCCCCCCC
>NW_027531991.1:601773-609181 GCF_008692635.1 Crocuta crocuta
AAACCTGAACTGAAATCAGATCTCTGCCTCATTTTCCATCTCAGTTCTCAGTCCCTGGAAAAGGTGCTCTGACTCAGCCAGCAGCATTGCCTTATATAATTGCTAGGGGCTTCCTGTGGCCAAGGAAGGAGACCAACATCCCAGGAGTGGTTTTCCACGGGTCTGGCTGCCGCAGGTTTCCAGATTACTGTGCCTGTCTCACCAGGTCTGCATAAAGGCTGGGCCCCCTTTCTCTGACAAGACGACAGAGCTTTTTAAATAACTTTTCCTGAGAATGTAAGGAGTCTGTAAAAGGAAGCAGGCTTACAGGGTGAGTCCTACTTTCATGCACAGCTAGCTTGCCTTTTGACAGCTGGCGTAGTTGACAGGACTTGCAGTTCCTCATCGTCTTTTCCTTCCATCACCCATTTCTGGCTGGGCTGTCAGAGAAGGGACCCTAGACAAAGAAACTTAGACTCAGCCCGAGGAAGGTGTGGGTAAGGGCTACTTATGGGGCTGGTGAAGGCTGTGATCATACTAAGAAACTTCTTCCACATTTTATACCTGCATCTGAGCCTTCCAGGCTGACACCACCTGCCGCAGGCTGTGTTCACTATACAATAGCTCTTCAGTGTCGTATGTTGCCGTTGCCATGGCACGACTTGGGGGTCCTCCGTTTTCCCGGACTTCTTCGCGTCTAGAGTGTGTAGTCACCTCTTCCCTCTCCAGCTTCTTCCATTTACCTGAGAATTAGCCATTCACCAGATACAAACGTGTGCTCCTCCCTCTGGTTATTCCGAGTTGGCTTCTCCATGATCACCTCACAGGCAGGAGTCCTCCCTGGGAACCACCTTCTTTCTTCAGTGACATCTACAGTGTGTTGGCTACTGTCACTGACCCAAAGCAGACCCACATGTTCAGTTTCCCTCCACAGACCTGCCCACCACTTGTCCCTCCCACCTAGATTACTGCTTTGTCTTCTGGGAGGACGCCTGCAGTCTCGTCTCGGCCCATTTTTGTATCAGAGATGTCACGCATCGGGGTCCAGACTGCCCAGCCCCAGATTCCTTTGAATAGCTTACTGTTGATCATCATTCAAGTTTTCTTTTTTTTTCCCCCCATGAAATCCCCACCCACCCAAGAGAGTATTTCACTTTTTAAGAAACTAGTCACCTAACAATTGAATGACAGGAAAACTCCTCACCCCAAGGAAGAATTCTGGTATTTATTGGGCACGTGTGAAGAGTGAGCCTCCGACAGTGGTTCCAAACTGGGGGAAATTTTGTCCTCCCGGGGAACATTTGGCAAAATCTGGAGACCTGCTTGATTGTCACAACCTGGAAGGTGTGTTACTGGCATCTGGTGCCGAGGTCAGGGATGCTGGCGAACACAGGACAGCCCCGCAACAAAGAATCACGGGCCTGCTATGTAGGTTAAGAAACCCTGACGTGGGGCTAGCGAAGCTGATGTGGGAGAGGGGAGCGCCTGGGGCACTGTGCTAAATACTGAGGACACTCTAGGTAGTATTTTGTCAGGTCAGAGGTCACTAGGAGAAGCAAATGTGATGATGATTTTCTGACCCTGAGGAAAGTGGCCTGGTCTGAGGGCCACTAATTTGCTGGAAAGGCAGCTGTGTCATTTGCTCTGGAACAGCAGTTTTCGTGCTTCTGCTCTGGAGCCTCCTTACTTTATATGCTTCAAAAGTACTGAGGGCCCTAAATTCATTTTAAAGTAACAGTAATAAACTCACTACATATTAACAAAGAAACCCATTTTATGAAAGCAACTGCATTTTCAAAAAGAAAAAGATCACAAGGAGAGCAGCATTTTAAATGTTTACCCATCGTTTTAATGGCTGCTCAAATAGAAGGCAGCTGATTTTGCATATCTGCTTCTGCATTTAGTACGCGGCGATACCACTCTTGATGTTAGCCTCTGGAAACCTGGCTGGAGGCTCAGGGAGAGTTAGAGTGAAAAAGACAAATTAGGTAAATTGCATCTTTATAAAAGTTTCCAAAAGTGTTGATCTTGGGGTCCCCAGAAGGAGGCTCAAGTTATGCCTCAGGAGACCCTGGCCCATGTTTTTAAAGAACAGCTGCTCTACAGCTCGGGGGCCAGTGAACCTGAATGGGAAGACAGTTCCACCTGTTTCTTTTGCCCAGCCTCTAACTGGAAGTTAGTTAATGCTGCCTTCACAGGTATTTTCTGGTCACTTTACAGTTCTTGCAGCGATCTCAAATATTACTTCTCCTCAGTGCTTTGAAATTGTGGTCGCTCCAGCGCCACACCTGGTCACTTAACACCCTCAAAGGAAAATACATGTACTCCTGTACCACAAGTGTGTCCTTTAAGTATTTTCATAAATGTATTTCACTCTAATTCCTTTCCTTTGTAATCCTGTGTATTTTATTTTGCCTATTTAAAAACATTCTGAAAAAAAATAACAGAATTAAAACCTTCTCAGAAGGGGTCCATGGGCTTCAGTAGAGTACCAAAGAAGTCGTCGGTACAAAAGTCTTTCAGAGGCCCTGCTCTAGAAAGTGACAGAGCCAGGCCAAGTCACTAGGCCATTTTGGGAGATCGATATGGCCCCAAAGCAAGTTCCTGTGCTGTGTGGTCGGCCCATACCCTGCCCACCTCTGTATGCACAGCAACAGCGTCGGGTCATAGCGGTACACAGTGCTCCGAGTGCACACTGTCCATCTTCAAGAGAGTTCAGAACCTTGTGATGTGTATTTTAGAAAGGTTGCCATAATTCACATAATAAACACCGATCTTTTCAGCAAACCCAGACCACCCCAAGAGTTCTAGACAGCCAAGCCTTTCCTTATCACAAGTTAATAAAGCTTCCTAAGTATTCCTAGGCGGGCACAGAAACAGGCTAAAATGATTGCTTCTGAGAAGGGACACGGGTTGCACAGGAGACTTTTTGTTGAGTGGTTGACTCTTTCATTTTAGCAGTTATACATGCACATAATGTGACATGTCTAAAGTTCAGTATAGCTGGTTAGAAAAAGCTGTTCCCTTTACCATACTGCTCCTATCCCGCAGACCTCAAAAGCACCCACTTGTAACTCGCTTCACAACTATTTCTGCTATTCTGTCCTTATCTCTGAACAGCAGGCACAGAGTGCATTATCCACTCATTTTGCTACAGTGGACACTGAGGACCTGGTGCCCTGCTCCCATCCCCGCCCCACGCACACCTTTCCCGTCCCTCCTCCATGCTCAGGGGGCGGTTAGATCGGCCGGCAGTATTTATCTATACCATTGCTTCCCCTGGTTATCTGAGCCTGCTCTTCATCCACTTCAAACATACCTGGTGTTCTGGGCTCAGGGCCCTCAGGGCCTGGCGCACAGCTGTTATCCTGGGGACCTTCCCTCACCTTCCCCCAGAGTCCTCATGGCCTGGGTTCTCCGGCTTTGTGTACTATTCCTCTCTTGGGGGGAAGTAGAGCGCCTCTCTTCCAAGCAGCTTCCTGGAAAAGGATCTATGGCAGATGAAGCGTTGGAGACCTTGCTCGTCTTCAAATGTCCTTAGTTTACTCTCAGACCTAGTCACTGGTTAGAGCATTCTAGACTGGAACTCCCATTTCTTTCATCATTTTGGAAACATTGTTCTGTCTTTTTTGGAAGCTTATCTGATCCCTAATCCTTTGTATTTGCGACCTTCTTAAATGGCTTGTTCCTTTTCTGAAACCTAAAGGCTCTCTTTTGCACCCTACCACGAACATGTTCACAGTAGTGTGTCTCTGTGTGGGGCAGTTTTCATTCACAGTGCTAGCCTCTTTGTGGGCCCTTTCCATCTGGAAGGTCAAGCCCTTCAGTTCCAAGAAGTATTTATTATTGAACACGAAGCACGAACTGAGAAAGTTTTGAGAAATAGTTTTTGAACACTGAGCACCAGATGCTTTTGTAAGCATGTTCTGTGTTTTAATTATTTAATTCTTACAAGAACCTTATGAAGTAAGTGCTATTGTTATCCATATGTTATAGATGACATGGAGGTACAGAGAGGTTAAGAACCGTGGTCAGGGTAACACAGCAAGTTGACGGCTGCTAGGATTCGAATCCAGACAGGAGCTCTAGAGCACATTTTAAACCTAACTACCTTGTGCGTGATGCCAGTGGTTGAGTCTCCAGCTTTGTTACAGATGTCTCCAAACTTCCTTAATGGACTAGTTGTCTTAATTTTACCAACTTCTCTTATAGCTCTTTTTTCCACATAAATGTCATTAGATTATGGAGGAAATTTTGTTTAACTGTTTACCTGAAATAAAATGTCATTAACAAAGAACCGGTTGGTATTAAGATGATTGCCTAAAACTTGATTTTCATTACATGTGAAGAATGTAAATCGGCCACTCACTTTAAGATCGTATTCGAGAATGAAAGTGATAGAGCATCAGTACTCTCTTTGCCCCTTCAGTAATAATAGAGGGAGAGTTTTGGAATCATGGAAGTTTACATAAGCGGTCTGGAGGAATTTGATTTTCTTTACAAGGCAGTCATCTTCATTGTTATAAAACTGACATCACTTTAAAACTGTTTTTACCTCAGGTTAAAATTTGACTGACCTATTCTGTTGCCGACTTGAGTCATACCAGGTCACTGAAGCCCAAAATAAGTATGTTCTAAGTATTGGGTGACCACTATAACCTGTTTAGAGCCAAGATGCACTTAGGCCACGTTGACTTTTCTCCATCACCGAGATAGCAGGCGCATACGTCAGTAATGTCCCGATGTGCTCATTAGCTCTCTGCAGAGGGAGGGGTGCCAGCAAGATGTACAGAAGTCAATTCAGTGGAATCTCGACAGTCAAGAGCTAGGACTGTATGTTCTATATGTCAGCCATGCACTGGTAACATTATTTTTTTCCAGTAATGTATTTTGTGATTTGATTTGGCCCACGGTTTGTCTGAATGCAGGCAATTACACTTGTACTGAGGGTTCTGCGGTCTAGTTTTCCTCCATGCTGAGGAATGTCAGAAGGTGCATATTCTGCATCTAAAGGAAACATGAGAACTAAAAATGGAAGCACCTGAAGAACACCTTTACTTACATTAATCAAGGGGTGGCTGCTGCTCTCCGTGATGAAGGCCCTCTCTGCGCTTAGCTGAGCAGGGCCCTGCGGGCCTCAGAGCGGGAATTAAGTCAGGTCGTGGGGGGTTCTGCCGGTGTTCAGAGGGAAAGACGGGGTTACAAGTGCAGCATGCCAGCTCGGGTTAAATCAGAAGGGAAATTTTGCCTCTTGAGTTTGGGGAGGCGGAAATGACCTATAAGTCACTAATGATCTGCACTGTGGAAGAAATTGGGACCCTGTATTTCCCCCTGTCTCCCCCTTGTAGGATGGTGGTTTTCCTTTAAGGATTTGGGTTTCTCTGTGTGCCACTAATAAGTAGCCAGAGAAAGAATTACCAATTAAAATCATTTTATGGTAAGTGCCTGTGTCTTTTCAACTAGATGCTTCTCTTTGTAGAACTCGCTAAGTCAGGAAAATGATTCAGGTGAAGTCTATGCATTTTGATGTTAACGGATTCCACTCTTTCCGAGAGACCACCAGTTAACAACATGAAATGAGGGTGGTGATGGTTTTTGAAATGAAATAATGTTTGATGTAACTTCGAGCTTTCTCTCTGAACTTTGGCCATACTGTAGAGACGGTGGGAGGCGGGAGGCAGCCCTGTCAAGCACGGAATTACACACGGGGGAAAAATTAATCTAAATACTAAGGGAGAAGCCTGTGTTCTCTCGCATGATATTTAGCAGCAAGAGCAAGGAGAGGGATGTTTCTTTCTTTGTGTAATGTGCTGTAGTTACAATAAACACAAGATTTCCAAATCTCAGAGGACTCTCTTGACAGTTACTTGATAACAGCTTTTTTCATTCCATAGTTTTGACAGTTCGTGTGTGTTGCCATATCTAGTGTAAACTAAAACATCACTGTCATTCTGTTTTTCTTTTGTATGTGGCTTCTCTTTTTTTTCATCTTTAGGATAATGAAAAAGATGGGCTTTTCACTCGTAGACTAGAGGAAGGCAAGTTGTGTGTGGAGATTAGCATGTGTTTATGAGTTTTGAAAGATTCGAGTTGACAGCAGAACACTGCTTTAAATAATTTTCTTCTCCATATTGCTTCAGGAAAAGTGTAAGTGGGATGTGTAAGTTTTCTCTTAATCTTTTGAAAAATAGCAAATCTGAGGCATCTGTGTGGGTACCTATATTATTTATCTGTGGTTATTGAAAAGCACTGAATACAATAAACCTCCCCAGTGCTCCAGGCTGTGCAGCTTTTGAGAAATGGGAAGCGTCCCGTTCCTTGTCATTAACACCGTGTTGCCCTGTTTCCCCTGGGTGCCTTTCAGTCCCCAAGGATGCTTCCCATCATCCAGTGGACCCCCGTCCCACCCACTTCTGCCAAGTTCATAGCTAAGTGACGTCATTGGTCTGTTGCAGAAGCCCCAGGGGACCGCCGCTGCCGCCATCTATTTATCTGGTCTTTGTTTTTCTAGAGTCGCTCTAGAAACTGAATCACATTGGCAGGCGCCGTTTNCTGGTAGACCTTCCCCCCTCCAGCCCCCATCACCTCTGATTCACAGAAATCTCAGTGAGGTTATTTTGCCATCAAACCAAATTTGCTGTAGCGTAGTAGAGCTCCCAGTGCCATCGGCTGGCATGTTACAGACAAATTCCAATTACTTTTCTACTTCGAGCTATTGTTAAACACTACAAGCTAGCTGACAGTAAAATTATAAATACAGGTGTTGTCACACTACACTATAATCAGAATTTTAATTTGAATTTTCATTTGTAAAGCCTTTTTTTTTTACATGAAAATGGGAATAGAATTAGTTTTATTGACAGTAAAAAGACATTTTGAAAGCTTCCTAAATCATTACCTGTATTTAGCAGGAGGAAAAATTGTATATGTCCATGTAAAAAGAAGAGTTTTATTATCACATATTTACTCATTATATTTGGTGGTAAATAAAACGGGGAAGACGTGTTTGACAAATGATTGACAGAACTCGCTGGGTTTTTGCTTCATCAGAACAATAGACAGACATAAATATATATTTTGCTTTTGTTTTGCTCTGCTATTACNTTTAGTGTCGTGTCTGCCAGATTTCAGTGATGAGCAGCGAATTGCTTTTAAAGTGGGCATTATGCCAGTTCAGCAGCACAATGGAAAACCAATCTTCCCCCATTCTACTTTTGATGCTGTTATTGTAGCATTTTCCATAACTGCTGCCACAAAAAGGGAGGGGGGGGAGATGTGCTCAATTGCTACCAGTTAGTCAAGTTAAATCCAGAGTAGCATTAAAATTACTCTGAAAACTGTTTGTCAGAGGTCATGTGCCGTCTGTGGCTGCTGCACGTAGGAGACATGTTCTGTTCTGGAGGCTTTTTTCCCTTTATTATTACTGTCA
>NW_027531991.1:609252-614252 GCF_008692635.1 Crocuta crocuta
AGGCCTTCACTACCTGTTTACTTATTGTCTTCACCTCCCTGTTGAAAAAATGTGTCAAACAAATGTTGAAAAGTTTCTTTAAAGTGCTGGAAATAGCAGGAGAGTGAGTTGTTCAGGGTGCTAGAGTTTGTACAGTGTGAAAGCACAAGAAAGTGGGGGAGCGCGAGAACATAATTCNTAGTGGTAACACTGCAAGCCTGCCCCGTTTCCTCAGAATTTATTTAGACTTTAAAAGTGACATAAATATCCTGTCATCTGTGCCGAAAATAATCGAGATGCGATCTCTTAGGTATATTGCGCTAATAATAAAAGCAAGTCAGATTTCTGGGATGCCTTTCTTCTAAAGACTGCGGTTGATTTAACTGTATACTATCCCTAAAGGATTTTTTCTCTTTCTGTGAATCCTATCTGTCATTTTACCGGACTCTCAGCCTTATGAAGGCAGACATTTTTGTCCGTCTTGGTCACTCCTGTAGCCCCAAGGCTTAGAACAGTATCTGGCACATAGTAGGCACTTGGTAAATATTTGTTGACTGAGTTAATAAATAATTTGTGCTTCTCTTTGTGGGTTCATGGAGTCATGCCCTCTTTACTTATTTATATATTTTTTAATCCAGCGAGAAAGCCAAACTGTGATCCTAAAGGACAGCCATCACAGCACTTTATCTTTTGATTCGTTAATTCAGCCCCACCCTACTCAAGTTGTGCTCGACACCCAGTGGGTACTCAGTAAATGTTTGTTGAATGAACAAGTGGAAGAAGTCCACACACAGGTTATGTGCCAACAAGGGATGTAGCCATTTGGTGGTAGGTAAAGAGGTAGCTTAGTGCCCCACCGTGAGTATTTATAGAGTCTAGAATTCTCAGTCTTGGGTTGGTCTAGAGTTCTTTCCCACGTGTTACATTGGTTTTCTGGGCTGGTGTTCAAGCATGTTTCAGATCCATGTTTTCCTTCAGTTTCTAGTTTGAGAGCATTTGAATTTGTCCTAAAGCATGCAAGGAAAGACTCCAATAGTGATGCAGTCATTATTCATAACCAGCCCACTCGCTAGTGCCATCTCGATGGATCCATTGCATACTCTCCAGTGTGAACGGTCCCGCCTTAGCCCGGGAAGGAGGCTACCGTCCATGGTGGGAGGCGCGCATGATAGCAGTTAGACCTCTCTCAGCACAGTCTGCCTGTCATGTGGAATCGTGGTTCGGCACTCTGTCATTCTGCTCTGTCCTTTGCTACCTGCCATCCCCGGAATGCTTGGCTTCTGTCTGCGAAGCCAGGGAAATGCAGGCCTAGAGGCTGCTTAACAAGGTCAGAGGCTTCAGAGAATTCAGTGACTTAATCAAGAACTGTACCGTGTAAGAGACACACTGCTTTCCCTTTTAATCATTGAGTTGTAAATGTGACATAGCTTTAAATGGATAGCAACAATTTGCAAATCCGTAAGACCCATTTTGTAATTACCTTTGGACTAAGCATTAAAAAGTATACATTGAGGATTATCACAGTAAAAATGCAGAGCCTTGTGGCCATTCTTTCTTGGCGGTTAAAAGTGTGCATATTAAACATACAGAAATGGAGGTAGTGAGTTTCACTAGGTACTAACAGATTCTCTCAAAAGAATGCCTTGACAGAAACCTTGGTTTTTTGGGGGTTTTTTAGAGAGATTTTATTTTTTAAGTAATCTCTTCACCAAATGTAGAGTTTGAACTCACAACTGCTAGATCAAGAGTCACACACTCTACCAACTGAGCCAGCCAGGCGCGCCAGGAGCCTTTTTTTTTTTAAGTAGCAGATAAACGGATTTTCTTAAGTTGTACCATAAGGATTATGCATTGATTTGAGAGGAATCTGGAATGTACAATAAGACATTCTCTGATGTGCTCATTCCATCTCTTCTCCAATGTCATTTGACCTTCATCCAAGAAAAGCCAAAGAACATACTGAAATAAGGATTCCAATTTTAATTAGAGCAAATTGAAACATCTATAAAGTGGAACATTTTGCCTTACATGCCCCAGCATCAACATTTCACACAGGGGAAAAAACGAGAATGTTCCACTATAGCATCCTGCATCAGCATTTGTTAAAATTCCAGAGACATTCAGTTGCCTGGGCCAACTGTGGAAAATCTTATATAAGAGTACTGTGAGGAGAACGTGTGCCTTAAAAAAAAAAAAAAGATAACTCCTGCAGGCTGGGGAGTAGGAGAATAAGAGTTTCTCTTCGTGTCCCTCCACCAAGAGAGTTTAGAGGAAAGAACATGAACTACACGTGTGACCTTGCAAAAAGCCCCCTGGCCTGGTTTTCCTGTGGGTAGTGTCTCTTCTGTTTAACAAACAGGGTTATGGTTAGGATGTGTACCTTTGTAACCCTCTCTGTAATAGAAATTGGCTAATGTTCTTCTATAAAGGGTCAGATCACGAGTATTTTCAGCTTTGAGAACGAGACAGTCTCTGCCGCCGCTGCTCAGCTTCCCCATTGTAGCTTCAGCCAATACAGAAACCAGTGGGCACAGCTGTGTTCCAGTAAAACTTTATTGACGCCAACAAGGGGCATCGCGGATTTGGCCTTCAGAAGGTCATAGTTTGCTAACCTTTGGCCTATAATAACAAAAGATATAAAACATAAAATACCAGGTATTTGCTTATCGCTGTGAGTAAATAACCCCCCATCTCGGAATCGGCCTGTGTGGTCACTGTTTGCCCTTTGTGGTAAGGAGGAAGCCTAAAGGGACTGTCTCTTTCAAAAGTCACCTTCAGTATGTTTTGGTCCAGGCTTCCGAAAGTCTTAAAGATTCTGCTGAGAGAATTTGATTCCATTCAGCTTAAATTTATCAATGGCTTCACTTAGGCCACCTAGTCTCATGCGAGCCTCCAACCTTTTCTCTAAGAAAGTGTTCCTTCCTTCCTTGGGACACTTGGTTACCACAAAGCCTTGGTTACCACAGGCGCTCCGTCAGTTAAGCATCTGGCTCTTGGTTTCAGCTCAGGTCATGATCTCAGGGTCTGTGAAATTGAGCCCCATGTCGGGCTCTGCTCTGACAGCACCGAGGACTGCTTGGGGTTTTCTCTCTTCCTGTCTATCTCTCTCAAAATAAGTAAACATTCAGAAAAATAAAATGGCTACTTAGGGTGGAGAGCTGTCACCCCTTACCTCCCCTGGACAGTCCTGGGGTCTTTAGAAGAGTTGACAAAGAGGGACAGTGGCTATCTTGGTGATTAACCAGGTAAGCTTTCAAGGTATATGGGTCAGTTCTGTTGAAACTGGTAGAGAATCCTACTTGAAGAGTGTCACTGATATATTCTGGAATTAGGAATACCCCACAGTCTTTGAGTTTCCAAGAGACAAAATCACATTAGCTTATTGGAAGATTTCATCCCAGAGAGAGTACAGATTATCAGTTCACAGAAGTTAAGAAGGTAAAGGTTACTAATCCTGATACCCTTAAAACACTGGTTTATTTCAGACTTCATAGTTGGTTCTGTAAATGGCTGGACTTCTTTAATATTTTTTTAAATTTTTTGTGATGTTTTATTTATTTCTGAGAGAGACAGCGTGAGCAGGGGAGGGCCAGAGAGAGAGGGAAACACAGAATCTGAAACAGGCTCCAGGCTCTGAGCTGGCTGTCAGCACGGAGCCCGATGCAGGACTCGAACCCATGAACCGCGAGATCATGACCTGAGCCCAAGTCGGACGCTTAACCGACTGAGCCACCCAGGCGTCCCTGGACTTCTTTAATATTTATACTGTATCTGATGAGTCAAATCCAAAACCACATCCATTTTACATAAACATTAAACTCAGAGAGCTGAAAAATGTATCTGGTACAGAATTTGCCTTCATATATTTTCCCTGGGTGTAATGAGTTGGATGGTAAGCAGTCATTTAAATGTCTGCCTTTGGCTTTCTGTGCTTTCTCTCTGATTTCTTAAGGCCTTAGATTTCTCCCATCTCTTAGACATTCCACACTGAATATGTGAGCTTTTCATAATACGTATTCCAACAAGTTGACAACTAACATATTTATTCCTGTTTCCCTGTATTCCTGCCGTTTATCCAGGGCAGTGGCCCTCTGCTAGGCAGTTTCTAAGATGGCCCCCACCGCGCTCTGCCTGTTGGCATTCACTCTTGTGCAGTAACTCTCTTCCCTTGAGTGTGGGCTGGATGGAGTGACAGAAGCAATAGGATGTTACTTCTGAGATTCGGTTACAAGAGACTGTGACTTCAGTTTTGAGTGCACTCTCTTGCTTCCTTGCTCACTCACTCTGCCAGAGACCAGCTGCCATCTTATGAGCTGTCCTGGGGGAAGCCTGCATGGTGAAGAATCGAGGCCTCAGTCCAACATCCTGAGGGGAATATATAGTCACATATTATATTAATATGTTGCCAAAATACCTATTTGTTTTGGATTAACCAAAAATCATGCTTTTCCCTCCTCAAAGAATGTAACTAACCGTCTTGGGTATGACGCCTGTAGACACCTACAGGTTGAGAGGGAATGGATACTGCCCATGAGCAAAGATGGACCCAGGAAATGCCAAGAACCCTTGGAGTAGTCGTAGCTGCGTCTATCACCAGTGTACAGAAGGGAAAGGGTGTCGGAGGCAGCTTGCTTTCATGTCAGGACCTAGGCGGACACGGCCTGTTTTCTGTCCTCTGTCCAGAAAGTGGCAGTGGCCTAGATGCTGATCCTAGCATGGCCGTTGCTTTCATGCCCCACTGTGGCCCAACCATCTTTCCAACCGTTCAGGTCGATCAGAACCATCCGTGCCACAGTAGGCTGGGCTGTGAGAACAAGAGGCTGGTGAGAACATCAAGATTAGAAATGGTGTGTGAGGGGCGCCCTCGTGGCTCAGTCAGTTGGAGCATCCGACTCTTGATTTCGGCTCAGGTCATGATCCCAGGGTCATGGGTTTGAGCCCCACATTGGGCCCCACATTGGACTTTCTATATATCTGCCCCTCTCCCAACCTCATGCTTGCTCTCTCTCAAATTAAAAGAA
>NW_027531991.1:616467-619395 GCF_008692635.1 Crocuta crocuta
AGTGGTTTTGACAGTACTTTTTATAACCTCAGCAAGGGGGCTGCATGGGCAATTTTCTTCCGACGTGACAAATACAAACACCCCAAAACCAGCTCTGATAGAATCACTTCATCCAGTTGAAAGGAGATTTTTGATCTCTTTCAAGGTGACTCTTTCTCCACTGAAATATGGTAAGGGGTGCAGCTCTCCCCTTCTGCTGTAGAAGTGGCATCCTTTACATTGGCTTGCCCTGGCTCCTCCCTTCTCCCATCACCCTCTGCTCTTTCCCACACTTGCACTGACCAGCCCTTCCTGGTGGGGGGCCCCTGCAGCACCTCCATCTGCTCGGAGTGTGAAGGGTCACTGCGCACCACCAGACTGCGGCAAGCCTGTGTTTACTGAACGTGAACCAGACCAGCGGTGGAGAGAATTATAATCACACTTCTAAATATTTGGCAGATCAGCCTAGTAGAGTACTTGAGCTAAACCATGGATATTTTATTCTGTTTAAAGGCTGTATTTTGGTATCAACAAAAAAGAAGGGAAAAACTGGAGATAATGATGTAGAAATAGGAGTGGAGCTGGATAGTGGACTAACAGAGAGACTCTTCAACCCTTAAAAATGTGTTAGCATCTAACATGTGATTTAATGGGCGAGAATGGACCTCTGGGCGTTGGTTAGTCGGCAAATGCCTCATATGCTGGGTGTGCCTGGCCCTGTGCGTTGGAAAGTTGTTTCTAAAGAACTGAATGAGGGGCTCCTGGGTGGCTTAGTCGGTAGAGCGTCCGACTTTCGCTTCGGTCATGATCTCGCGGTTCGTGGGTTCGAGCCCCGCGTCGGGCTCTGTGCTGACTGCCAGCTCAGAGCCTGGAGCCTGTTTTGGTCTGTGACTCCCTCTCTCTCTGGCCCTCCCCTGCTCACGCTGTCTCTCTCTCTCTCCTAGAAATACATAAAAAACATTAAAAAAAAAAAGTAACTGAATGGAAGATGATATTTTTTCTCATTTTGAGAAGGGTTTATTTATGTACTCGTTGTTTGGTTTGGGGTCCTGAATGTGTTTGTCTTTGAAACATGGCTGTCTCTTGAGATCTTTCAGACATGTGCGTTGCCCAGACTCAGGAGAGAGACTCAGGAGAGAGCTGGCCAGACCGGAGGCTACAATAATTCTCTATAGGTTGGGTGATTTTAAATCCTAAGTGGCTTTCTTTCAGCCTCCCTAAAGCTTCTGGCGCGTCCCACCCCTGAAGGCAGAGCTCGCATTGCACTGAGGGAGGGAGGGAGGCTGGCTATGGATTAGAACCGGTGGGAAAGCTGAGAACTGTATAGTGGGAAGCCATGCAATTAAAAAACTGACTGAAATTATTACCTGATTTCATAATTGACAGAATATTTAATTCAGATATAGTAAATTGACACACCTCTACACAGAGACAATTATGACTGACTGTATAACACCTGACAGAATCAATTATAACTGACTGTTGTTTGATACCTTTGCACGGAAATAAATGAAACAGACGTTCAGAACAGAGACGGCTGCTGCCTGTGCGCCTGAGCCTGCCTTAATTAAAATAAAATAACCAGTAGGTGATGTTAAAATGTCTTTGCTTTGTGGTTTCTGGTTGAGTGTGTCTCCTTGAGTCCATAAGGGGTTTTACAAAGAGGACAGCTGAAAAGAGACGCTTGGTTTACTGACAAGGAAACAAAATATCAGAAGTTGACGCAGTTTCCTTAGATGGGGGAATTTTCCATTTTTTCAGACAGTTCTAACGTTTGATTGGATCAGTTAACTTTTAAATAAAATATTTGAAGACCAGTTCAGCCTACAGGTGACGATCTAGTTCATCCCATATAGAAAATACTGTGACTTGCCTGATTTTGAGTTTTTAGATTCTAATGAGTAGAGACCAACTTTTAAATTAACAGTTCATTTTAGTGTCTGATAAAATACTGTGGGAATAATATCTAGGCTAACTTGTTTTTCATTGTTTTCATAGGGGTGGGGGACAGGAGGTTGTTGGGAATCAGCCTATAACCCTAAGGAATCAGCATGCAGAAAGGACCTACAGTAAGCTGTAGATATGTGTTTCTCAAAGGTTATTCCCAGGAAAGGGGGATTCGCTTTGCTGGTGTATTAAGATGAGTGATTTCCGGTGACAGTGCAGCCTGCTGGAGGATATTTTGCTGCTGCACTTGTGTCTAGGGAGAGCACTTCCTTCTTTAGTTGACAAAGGTTGGATTTTTTTGTGCTGGTTGTTGAGACAGCAACAGCCACGGCCTCTGGCATCTCGGACCGGGGTGAGTGGTCTTCTCTGCCTCTTGCCGGATGGCCTCTTGGAATCTTTTAACAGTTGTCATCACCACGTGCCTGATGTGCAGTGACTCTGCCGATGGCCCCTTTGCCCACTCCCAAAACCAGAGCGGGGAGAAGGAATCTGGTTTTACTGGCCTCATTAACTGGTTTTCACCATTTAACACCGGTATTTTCCCTTGAGTTGTATAGCGGTGGGTGTAGCAGTACAGGAAACAGGATAGTGGTTTCATGTGAAGCCTGATGCGGGTGGCCTAGATGCCCGAAGGGGGCTGAGAAAAACCACAAAGAAGGGGTGAGCCCTTTCCCCCCTCGGCACCCCCGTCTGACGCGCCTGTGCCAGCTCGTGCAGTTCTGTTTCCTCGACGACCTTCCATATGTTATTGATTAAATTCTCATTGGGGGAGCAAGTGGGAGCTTTTATCTGCATGTCTAACTGGCGTGCAATGGTGCCTTGGCCGTATTGACCGGCTATGGGATATGCTGGCGGTCACACTTGTCTTTTACGAAGAAGAGCACCGAGTGACGCTGGTTGTCATTCTAACTCCGCTGTGTGGCAGCGTAAATAGTCCCCTTTCTAACCAACCTGGTGGGAAAAGTCAATATCCCATCAGCAGAGGAGGTAAAAACAACAGGA
>NW_027531991.1:619561-619917 GCF_008692635.1 Crocuta crocuta
ACATCAGGAGCGATGCCCTCTCCCTTCCTCCCCTGCTCCTTATTCCGGCAGCTCTTTAAATGTGCTCCCCAGTCAGCACCTGCGTTCGTGTCATTCACATGCGCGGGGTGCCGGCCTGCTGCTCCGGCCTGCGGGAGGCGGTCGCAGCCACTCGGGGGCCATTGTTGTGTATTCCCAGACTCCGATAATTAGAACTTTCAAAGTGTCTTTCTATAGTCGGCTACTGATGCCTCCCCTCTCTCTCCTCTCGCCTCTCTTTTTCCACCCCCTTTGGGCATTTAAATCCTTTCCACAAAACTTTTTGTTGTTGTTTCTTGAAAGGCAATTGATGTAATTTAGAAAAATTTATGAAGAAC
>NW_027531991.1:619978-621444 GCF_008692635.1 Crocuta crocuta
TCCATGTGCCCTTCCCCCCTGCCTGTTCCAGGGCGCCTGGGAGCGGTGACAGAGTAGGGAGAGAGGGCGCACAAGGGAGCCTGACCGCCGAGTGCGGGCTTGGGGTTCCGGACACCTGGGCTTGCATTGTCTGCATCCCCATTTCCAGCTCTGTGACCTTGGGTGAGTGACTTGACCTCCCAGGTTCTTCAGCCACCAAATGGGGATTTTAAAAAAATGTGGACTTCTCCAAACACCTCACAGGGTTCCTGAGCAGCTGTGAACCAAAGCTGTGTCACTTAAGCATGCTGGGCACGGTTGCCTCCCCTAGGGACCACCCTTATCCTTGAAAGATCACACCTCAGTGTCTTGGCCCTGCGGCTCCTTGAAACGAACCAAGTGTGCAAGTAGCAGGTTGTGGGGGCAGGAAGGAAGGACCTTCTGTGCGGCTGGCAGTGCCCTTCTCAGAGTGGGAAGGCTGGACCGGAATGGGTAGAAGCAGCAGGAAGTAGAGGAATGGACGCTGCGTTCCCAGAGTCCATAGGTACACGGTGCGGGCAGAGAAGAAAAAGCAGCCTCACCAACGGACAGGTGCCCTCCAGACAGCCTACCCCTCACCTCTTCCGCCAGAGGAGTTTTGAGTAGCAGATGGACGCAGACCGGAGGGCCTAAAAGAAGCTGACTAGGCCCAGCTGCTCCTGGGAGTCGACTCTGGGAGGCTCCGGCTGCCTTTGAGACCACGCATGTCCTGCCGCATCCATACTTGGCGTTCGGTCGCATGCATACGCTCGACTGCGCCACCAAAGTGGTGGCTGCAGGTGGAGTTCCCTGTGGACGGTGGCCCTGTCCTCGGCACAGAGGCAGCTGGGAGCTGAGAAGCAGCAGGCAGGGNAATGGAAGAAGCAGTTTTTTACCCCCAAGGTTCGTCAGGACTACCAAAAACTCAGGAACACGGCAGAGCAGTTCTTGTCCCGAAGCGGCTACTCCGAAGTGAACCTCAGCAAGCTCTTCGCAGATTGCGCCGTGAGGCCCTGAGGGGGCCCGCGAGGCAGGCAGCGGGTGGGCGAGCGAAGGCTCCGGCTTCCGGGTGACCCCATCGCCTCCACCATGGCCCTGACCGCTCCCCCAGCATCGCTTTTCCTTTTGGACTGCATCCCGTGTGTGTCTGTGTGTGTCTGTGTGGCTTGGGACTTACTGAGGTGGGGAGACTGCAACAGTATTTCATCTAACAAGTATCAGCATCGTTAACAACCCTCCATAACGTATCATGTACTGTGGAAACACGACCTAGAGCCGGCTTCGCATTTGGGACTGCATTTCTAGGGCAGAGGTCCCTGAGGGACAAGAACTTAATTGAGAGCGGCTGGAATGCAAGGGACCCCACGCTTTGCCCCAGGGCCATCAGCAGAAGCGCCCCCAGAAAGAGATTTATGAAGCCTGGTAGGAGCGCTAACGTTTTGCCTTTTCACACGCCAATTAAAGGCAGT
>NW_027531991.1:621633-622065 GCF_008692635.1 Crocuta crocuta
GTCCCAGCCGCTGGCTCCAGGAGTGAGTGGCTGTCCTTTTGAGCCTGGCCTTTTATAGAGGTAGCGGAGGGGGGAGGTAGAGAAGCCTTGCATTTCCTCAGCAGATGAAACAGAGCCTACTTGTTCATTGAATCGCTCCAGCGTTGCACGCGCACACGTATACCGGGCAGGTGTTGTACACTCGCCTTCCTTTTTTTCCCCTTAAGTAGAAAATGCAGGTAAAGGTTTCTATAGTCGGAAAGCACATTGAAATTAATTTGATGTCCTATAACATTTCCTTTCAACTGTGTAGAGGTTGGGGCAAGGACCATTGTGTTGTATTCAGAAGAAACTGGGAGGAGGTTTGGTTAATTGGCCCTGGTGCACGGTTTTTTGTGGGGTTTTTTTTTCATTTCTTGAGAATGGTGCCCTGTTTCACAGAAGCCACGTCTC
>NW_027531991.1:622163-622549 GCF_008692635.1 Crocuta crocuta
CAATATGCTGTGCTTTTTTTTTTTTTCCTGCTTAAATAAAGATTTCTGAAAGGAAAGCAGTTGCAGTGAATCTCCATCAGGTGCGAAGAGCTGGCTCGAGGTGGCAGCCAGGAACAAGGCGTGACTGGAGGCCACCCCCTTCCCAGACCTCAGCCAGGCTAGAAGTCAGCTCCGAGAGGCCCCGGTGGTGTATGTCCGAATGCACCAAGCAGCGTTCCGGAGACTTCCTGTGGGCCTTGGGTCCTTTAAGAGATGAAATATGGTTTCTTGTGTGCTCTGCCGACTTGGACAGCCTGAGAGCTAAGGCAAGAGCCCAGTGGTGTCTGGTTTTGGATAGAGTAGATACACTGATGGCTCCTGGGAGAAAGGACCCCAGTGAAGGCTGG
>NW_027531991.1:622772-627052 GCF_008692635.1 Crocuta crocuta
TGAAGGCCGCTTGTCTTTTATCTTGCTTTGCTTTTGTCTTTTCTCTCCCCACCTTTCTCCTTTGTCTCTCATACTCAGGTTCTAAGTAGAGACACTTTGGGTGTAGGGCCCTGAGGGTAAATTTTGGCACCTGGGGCTCCACAACCAGTTGGAAGTGGGAGCAGCCATGTTGCTTGGGGGAACTAAGGGCGTTGTGCAGTTTTCATTGCTTCTGTCATAGAAGGTTCTAGAGATGGTTCTCTAGTGTGTGCTTCCGGAGCCCACACCCCTACGTTGCTTTCCAGAGAAGACGTGTTTTGCTAGGTTTCTGGAACCTTGGGTAATGGTAAATACAAATAGAGAATTATCCTGAACTTAGTCATCAGGAACCTCGGGGAGACTCGGATCACTTCTGACCGCTCTGTTTCTCGTCTCTGCACCTAGATAGGAAACGTTGTGAGGGCAGGAGCTGTTTCTGTAGATAGAAAGTCAGACGTTCCATGGTACAGCGCCCGAAAAAGAGCTCATGCAGTAGTTGATGTCATCTTACTCCGATTTGTCACTCCAGGTTACTGAAGGGGCTTTTCTGGCAGGTACATACGGAGCCCATAATTTTCCACAGAATTGAAACTGCAGCGTTAAAGAAGAATTCCAGTGGGTCTCTCTCTGTTAGAACGGCAGCACGTCATGTGCTCACGTTTCTCTGAGGAAGGTTTCTACTCCTGGACTTTGTCCGTTGATAGGGCGGAGGGCGGGACGGGTGTGGAAATGGCCCCCGCTTCTCTGTCAGGGAGAGCCCAGCCATGTGTCTCCACGGGCTCCCGGGCGTGGCTGTGAAGTCCAAGTGCTGAAAGTGAACGAATGAAATAAGCCAGGGTCACACTGAGAAGTGGCAGGACCCGGCCAGAGTGGGGGAGGGGCCCAGGGCGGCCCCAAGATCCGGTTTTCAAGAGAAGCCAGGAATCCAGATATTCCATAAAGTGTCTCCGTTTCTCAACTTGGTGACAAATTTCCTACAGTAAATATTTGAACTCTGGGCGAAGTTTCATCTGGGCCAGTTGGGAAATGGTGCCCTAGAGGAACCCACCTCCTCTCATGGCCCCCGTGCCTCTGTGAAGGGCGCCTTTGCTGTCGAAGTTAGGCAGTAGCGTCTGCCTCTCCCGGGGTGCACGTCCATCTTGGACATCGCTTGCTAAGCCTCAACTCTCTTCCACGTAAAGGGGCAGAGGGGAGGCCAGAGGTTGAAAATCGTACACAGACCATGTTCAAGATTTTAATTCATCCAGGAAACGGACAGAGTTAATCTTGTGACTCTTTCCCAAGACGTGGGGTGCTAAACAGAATTCACAGATTGGAGTTTGGGAGAGGATGCTGAAAGGGGATGAAGTCCTTGGCCTTCCCCACCACCCCCTTCTGCCCACACCACCTCTTCAACACACACGCACACCTGGACTCGCCTTTTCGAATGTATGGAAATTCATTTGGTAGGAGATGCAAAGATCAGGAAACTCCAAAAGCAGATTTCCCTGTCTTGTTTTAAGAGACACACACCAAGCCCCAGATCTTCTTGTCAGAATACCCCAGCCCCTCAACTCGGTGCTCCCCTCCCAGACTTCAAGCCACCTTGCCTTTCCGTCCCTTCTCTCCCTCTCCCTCTCTCTCTCCCTCTCTCTCTCCCTCTCTCTCCCTCTTTCCCTCCCTCCCTCTCTCGCTCTCTCTCCCCTCACCTAAATATTTCTTAATTGAACGGTTTGCTGTGGAGCTTCCTTATAGCAGTTTAATAGATTAACTCATCTGAGCCAGCCTCAAATTTCAGATTAAAATTCCTTCATCCCGAAGGCAGCATTATCAGGTTGTTGGAGGCTGTTTTCAAACCTTGGTTTTGAATAGCAGCGGCTCTGCATTAATTTAACCACTAAGCTAATAAGTAGGTTTCGTTTTGTTATGCTAAGCTTTATTGCTTTTCTTTTGATCAGAATGGTGTTGTTGAGCAAAGCAGCAGACAAGGCATTCTTTGATGAGGGAATTAGCGCTCCATTCTTCCTCTATTATTCATAGCACAGTGGAATATGTAAGTACCTGAGGGTGTCAAAGGAGTGCAGGTTCTATTGCAAAGTGCTCGCCTTGTTTCTCTCAATAGCTGACTATGAGATGATAAACCGCTTAATACACTGTGCTAATTGGATGAGAGCAAAAAGAGATGGGAATTAAGGCGAGGCAAAAGGAGAAAGTGCAACCAGCCTTCAATTCAGTCTTTCACCACTTTACCAGCACCAAAGGAGGCACAAGCTTTCTATAAGCAGACTAGAGGTTTTGTGCAGAGATAAAATGAACGTGTTAGTGGATTCAAGTAATACACTAATTATTGCACAGTATAAATACCACTACTGGTTTTATAACAGGGAGGTAAACTTCTTTTGAGAGGGTTATAGGATTGCTTGGCAGTGGTGTAGAACCTAATAAGGGCCCAGAGTAATAACCCCCTGGATTAACAAAATTGGTGCTTGTAGAAGTATGATTCAGGCTTTTACGAAGATTTCCGGAGAATGAATAAAAATGACTGAATGACATTTCTTAATGTATAACTGGTAATCGCTCCCTTTTCTTTAAAGGGAAAAATGTATGCTTCACACTGGACCCTTAACAACATCCAGAGACGACACCNCACGCTCACCGCTGCGCAGACACGCGCACACGTGCTCAGGAACACATTTTTCCTCTAAGCACAAGTTCAACTAACCCGTGTCACTTCCCTCCCGCTGCCATCAGCCCCCTCTTCCTTTCCAGCAACATCTCCACCCTCAAAACGACACGAAAAAGAGAACTACGGGTGCCTCGTCCCTGGGTTTTACAAATGCGAAACACTAATAATGTTCGCCCCAAGTTACGGAGGGAGAGGGGGCTACTAGAAGACAACAGTGGGGAACTGGCCGGCGCCACTACCCGGGACTTTGCGGGACTTTGCGTAAAGTCTCAGTCTCAAGTCCCGAGTCATCCCAAACCTTCTCCAGTAATGCCTCTCTCTAGGTAGGTACCTCCTCTCTTCCCCACCACAAGCCTACGATGCCCGCCCTGACTGTCCGCAGCCCGACCGTGGGGCGTTGGTGACAAGAACACAGGGACGTTATTAGGCCAACTGCTCCCTTCTTGCGTTTCCTTCCAGGGCCTCATCCAGATCTGGCTGGCCTGTCTGAAAATGCAGCAAATTAACTTTCTCCTTCGCCTCATCCTTCCCACAGAGGCTCCCAATCACTCCTCATCCCAACATGCTGTAGGGGTGGCCCTGGGAACGCAGGTGGTGGGGCATTCTGCCCTCAGTATGATGGGGGACAGTCATGCCCCCGTCACAGGGGCTCTCCTGAGCTCCCCTGGGCTGCGCACGTCCTCCTCCACGGTGGAAGAGGTTTGCTTAAGGTTGGGGGGGCGGTCAGCCGCTCCCAGCATTGTGACCGCGTTCCCAGATATTGGGGCCAAATTGGGTTGCCATTCATTAATAATGCTCACAATAAGATTAAATCATTCTGGAAAATCTCATAAAATCCCCCTAAGTACGCTCCAGTGGCTCTTTCCAATCCCCATCATTCAGCACTTGGGGAGGTTTGGAAGGAGAAGAAAATTGGTTTCTTTGCTTTTAATGCTGCTTTGAAAAGATACTCAGAGTTTGTCATGCGTGACATGTCACATGTTTAATGTGGACTTGCTGGAAGTCAGGGGTCTTTAGCGTGTGATATTTATGGGGAATATTAAGTGCAGAATGAGGTCCCTCCAGCTGGGGAAAGTTGAAAGAATAGGAGGCCCAGGACTGGGCTTGTTTGCGGCATCAGAATGACATAGGATTAAGAGTTTGTAAAACAAGGCGAGGGGTTCTCATTGGCCAGTAATAAATGTAATCCTTGGAGGTAATTTCACGCAATTTGCTTCTGCTCCATGGAAGGGTCAAATGAGAAAAAATGACTTAAAAAAGAGTTCATTAACAGGAAGAATGGTACTGTTTCTCGTATACCATCCAACTGGCAGCCTGGAGGGGGGAAAAAAGCCGTACCTAAACAAAAAGCCAAAATCGACGGAAAATTGATATTGACCACCAAAAAAAACCAAAAAACAAAAAACAAAAAAACTTTCCCTCACGCTCTTCCTGCATTCCCCCATCCTCACTTCCAAACGCCAGTGTAACCCTGCCCACCCCTGGGATAGGGCCTTCACCACAGGAGATCCTGTGCAGCCTGGAGGTTTGAGACACCCGGATCGCTGTCCTAGAAAGTTCCCGCCGGGCCCGCTAAACTCCAGGAAGAAGTATGTGG
>NW_027531991.1:627119-627353 GCF_008692635.1 Crocuta crocuta
GCATCCGGGCTGCTGCGAAGGCGGCTGCGCTCTCTCAGTGCCGTCTCGGGAGTGTGCTGGTCCTCTGTTTCCATTTGGTCTTGAGTGGTGCTGAGTGAGGTGACCTTTCGGGGTGCGCCCGGGGCGCGAGGGTGGAGGGCAGCCTTTAGCACACCTCCTTGCCCGTGCTGGTGCCCGGCAGGATGTTGAGCTGCGTGAGCTGCGCGGCGTGCTCCTTGGCCTTGAGCCTCAGCA
>NW_027531991.1:627498-627835 GCF_008692635.1 Crocuta crocuta
AATGACAGCGAGGGAGGGGTGTGGGGCGCCCGCCTGTTGATTTCTGCTCGGTAGGCCGCTCTGACCCGCCCTCCGCCCCGCGTCCGGGCGCAGCGACACCCTTTCCCCATCGCCCTCCCTGTGTCCTGCAGCCTCTTGCCCCGGAGAGCCTCCGAAGTCGTGACCCCCGTGAGCGGTGCACGGCGGCTCCCAAGCCTGGGACCCTAGTCCGTGCCACCGCCTCCAGTCGGCGCCGGGATTGCTTCTCGCGGCGCCTCCACCTCCCTCGCACAGCACAGCAGCCCTGCAGCTGAGGCCAGAGCCTCCCCTGGCCACCCCAGTGCCACCCCAACTACCA
>NW_027531991.1:627845-628693 GCF_008692635.1 Crocuta crocuta
ACTTAGTGTCTTTTTTTGAAAATTTTCTCTAAGATGATTTTTTGTTAAGTGGCTGCGCCGTTGGATGAATCTATTATTTCTTTGTTCTCCCAAAGAGAGATCATTGAAGCTGCATTCAGTTTTATTTTCACTGCACTTTCCAACTTAATACATCCCTCCTTTGTTTCTTTGTCTGTGTGATTATACAGACTTTTTATTCCATCATTCGATGTTCATTTAAAGAAAGGGAATTATAATATACGATGAACTGTTTCTTTTATTTCGTTGTCTTGTGCCGCAGTGAGGGTCGGGGCTCGAGCATGTGNGGCGCTCCTGTGGAAGCCGGGGCTGTGCTGCCCTGCCAGGCCCTGAAGCACGGGGAAGGCTTTCTGCGGAATTTGAGGAGTCATCCCAGCTCCGTAGCCTGCCCCTGTCCACGCTTACACGCATGCCACCTATGGCCTGAGCTCGTGCTGCCTTCAGATGGTACTTTTACAGCTTTCAATGGACACCCTCCGTTGTTACGGTTGTCGTTACTGCCGCCGCCCTCCCCTATGCCGCTCAGTCCCAAGTCACTCCCTTCAAGAGCCACAGTGAGGCAAAATTAGATAGTATTTTCTTTGACTAAATCTCTGAGAGTTGGCCAAAGAACAAAGATGTTGTGTAGCCACTACCTGTCTCCCGTCTCTGGCTCCTCCCTGACCCCAGCCTCTGTGTGTGTACGCGAGAGAGAGACAGACAGACAGACACACTCCCGGAGGCCGCGCGTTACCTGCCGAACGCAGGGCTGATGAAGGCCGGGTGTCGGAACACAGCGGCTCCGAGGAAAGTGCTCAGGCCCAGCGGCGCCCCGCTGGGCGGCAGACTGG
>NW_027531991.1:628732-631175 GCF_008692635.1 Crocuta crocuta
CACACCCCCCCTCCCCCCACAGTGCTGGGAGCCTTTCCTCC
Source organism: Crocuta crocuta (assembly GCF_008692635.1). Taxonomy (NCBI): domain Eukaryota; kingdom Metazoa; phylum Chordata; class Mammalia; order Carnivora; family Hyaenidae; genus Crocuta; species Crocuta crocuta. The sequence goes on from NW_027531991.1 coordinate 628,774, forward strand.
TTTCCACTGAGGCCGGCGCCCACTCGCTCCTCCCTGGCCTCGGGATGTTCAAAGACACCCCTGGGGCCAAACAAGAGGCGCAAAGGAGCCCAAACTTAAGGCCAGCAGGAAATACAGGGCGAGCAAACCCTTTCCAGTGCGTATTTCAAATAGCCTAGTTCCTTCCCAAGTTGGAGGAAAATGGTCCGATGTTTAGAGATGGGTTCACCGAGGTTTCAACGTCTCCGCGGCCGTTTGCTTGCTGTGCGTCTTTAGGCGCCTCACTTAAACCTCTCTCAGCCTTAGTTTTCTAATCTGTAAAATGGTGATAATAAAACTTCACTCCTAACGCTGTTGTGTGGAATGAGCAGCACGAAGCATGTGCCAGCTCGCGGTGGACAGGGACTCCTTGGCAGTGGGCAGCCACCCAGAGACCAAGGCATCTCCCCTTTTTGCCCCCTATCAGCTGTTTTCGCCGATTTCAGGTTTACCCGGGAGCTGGCAAAATCCCTGCTGTGTTGAAAAGGGAACCTCGGGAAGGCGGTTCACTTATTCTTTCCAGAAACACTGCTGAACACCTTAGAGCACGAAGCTGGCCTCGGAGGCTCCAGGAGAGCTGGGAGGGAGGGGACAAGTGCCTGAGCGGGCAAGCAGGCACTGTAGCGGGCAGTTCTCCAGGAAAGGAAGGACGGGTCCTGGGTCCTCGCGGGCTCTGGGCAGGGGCTCTGGGCACGGCCTGCTTCTAGCCTGGAAGGCACTGACTGCGTGGACCAGGGAGGCGGCCACACCTGGACGGATGGGAATGGGGGTGCAGGAGAGCTCCAGAAGGTACACATCTTCAGAGCGAACAGGTCTCTATTTCTTTGTAGGACATGGTTCAAATAGGCTATTTAAATAAGATACTTCTAGGCTTGGGGGAGGTTTTTAGTACAAGGTATCTTCCCAATTGTTAATAGAAAGCAGTTTTAGTAGAGGCCTTTACCTGAAATGTGGCAGCTACCATAGTCTAAAAATAACTCCCAGGCGCATGAAATTATTTTTATGTGACCTGTTCGTCACACCCACAGCTAATAAGACATGCTCCTTCCCCCCTGAAGGCATTAATATTTTTAGCCTTGGGTTTATGCCTGCACACCAGTCTAAAAATTAAGAATGAACTCCAGGGCTGTACAGAGTTATATTAAAAATATAATGTAAACGATCCCAGAGGCATTTGTTGTGTTTTGTTTTTTTTTAATTTGAAAGACATCCGCGCCTTTCCCATAGACACACCGGAGGCTGTCTCACTAGCACTAGTGTCTCGGCTTGACTTCTAGAGAGCCACATATGGCAAGAAAAATCGAGAATCCACATCGGTTGGTTATTTAAAATCCTGCTGTGAGGGGGGGCCCGTCCATGACATTCCACAGCCTGGAATAATCTATCAGTGAGTCGGAGAAACACTCTCGGGTGGAAATTCAGAGGCTTTTTCAAAGTAAGACTAGATGGGACCGGGCTGGGTGGGCAGCGTTTGTGTATCCAAATCTGTCTAGACGAGAATGTCCGCCGCTCTTCGCCGGCAGTGAAAGGAGTGGAGGGGGGAGGGGAGCAGGGGCAGCGGGATGCCCTCAAAGAACGTGGAAACCTTTTACAGACAGATCATCTCTCCGGCTCCACTGCCATTATCAAGATGTCCGCCCGCAATTCCTCATTATTGAATTAATACCTCTGAGGCCCCCCAAAGGTAAACGAAAGGACTCTAATAATTCATATTCACTTAATTACATCTTCTCCAGTGAATAGGGAGAGAGGAGAAGGGGAGGGGGCGCTCTCTTTCTTTTTAAAAGTTATTTAACTTTCCCACGACTCGTTCCCCTGAGCTGAAAACACGGAGTTGCTGTCACATCTCTGTTTGACAATGGAGAAATGTGTCAACAGAAGGGAGGGGACAGGCCTCATCATTAGCCCTCTAATGCAAGAAGCTGTTGTGTATTAAATGAGCCATATGGAATTTATTGTGCTTTATCAGCGCTTGATTTTGACTGTAAAGTGATTCACTCAGCTCCTAACCCGGGGACATCTGTTTTCTGTTGGCCGTCGGGGCTGCCCAGTGTTGATCGTCTCTCTGGTTATGAGGCCTGGGTTCGGAAATGCACTCTGGTATGGGGCTGCAAACACCTTTAATAGCATTGCACTCACTCCCTATTAGATCAATGTGGGCTCATTGCTATAAAAAATGGGAAATCAAATAGCATTAGCCAGCTCCTTGTGCGGGCGGAGGGGAAATCAAACAGCATTTTGCCTTCAAATGGCCCTGTTTGTTCTAGCACTAAGTGGGCTTTTATGAAGCCCGATTGGAGACTTAATCGTAGCCAAATACCTGCTTGGAGCTGAGCGGATTTGTCTAACAACCAAATCCATGCTCCATCTCATTATTTAAATCA
>NW_027531991.1:631269-631816 GCF_008692635.1 Crocuta crocuta
GCCTCAGTCAAATCCAGCCTCATGGCCAATTCCTCCCTATAAGAAAGCAGCACACGGACAGGAGGTCACAGCAGGCTCCAGCAAGCCCTCCCAGCCACTTTCCCCTCGCTGGCAGGCCTCCTCCATCAGGGTCTCTCCTGGCTGCCCGCCCTCACCCCCAAACATATGGGCATCATGATCCCCTCACCACTCGAGTGCCTGCTCTCTGACTCCAAACACACAACACGTTGCCGGATATAAGATATTGTATTGTATCATCCTCTATTCAGGAGTGACGCGAGGGTGGCTTCTTGAGTCTCTTAAGTCGAACTGGGCACTGGGATTCGCCCTCACTCTCCCTTAAGCCAGAGTTAGACAAGAAACACGCACACAATTGCTCACACCCTGCTTGGTCCTCATATTACACGGGAGAAGAGCTCAGCACTCAACCACAATTCTTCTTCGTGCCCTTGGTGTCTTTCTGCCTTAGAATTTTTTTCTGCCCCCCCTTTTCTCTCTCCTTCTCTTACCAGCTCTTCTCCATTCCCTCCATCTCTCTCTCTCCCCC
>NW_027531991.1:631861-633095 GCF_008692635.1 Crocuta crocuta
GCAGATATATTAAGCTTGTTAAGAGTTCAGTGGGGTAATTTTTTGATTAAACAAAATTCTGCGCACCTCCTGACTCCGGTGCCCACTACAAACCCTGCCCATCTCAGGGGAAGTCAATTTAACTGAAACCCTACCCCGTCATTGCAGTTATTACTGCGACAATTAAGGCAAATAGGAAACCATTAAGATGCTGTAAAATGGCTTACGACCTGTTTACCGAAAATCTGAGCTTGAGAGAATAATTGGCTGTATCCCCGCTAATATGAAAGATCGGGGGCCGCCCTNTGCGCAGTGAGCACCAGCGAATCTGAAACCGCGCTGTTGGCTGGCTCCCTGCCCGAACCAAGGAGCTCTAAGTAACCCCCAGTTGGAAAGGGGTGAGCGCAGGTGGCGAAGAGGAGCTGCCCCCTTTCCCGTACTATGGTTCCCCCTGGAGAAGGTAGAAAAGGGCAGCCCTGGATGCCAGTCGGCACCACGTCATTTTCTTCTTTTGAAATACGCATGTGTGATAAATGCAAAAAGCAGGTCGGACAGTTAGCTTTTAAGATTTATGTTCTTTTTTTAAAGAAAATGAAGGGACTGGATGATATACGGGAGGACCAACTTTAGCTCAAGGGATGACCAAGTTTGGTGTTGGCCAGCACCAGATCCACTCTCTTCCATTACTGGTTAGGAGAGAGTCTGGCCATTACTGGCCAGATCAACAACTCTTTAGAGTTGGCTCGGGCCGCGTCGGCTCCGAGCAGCAATTTCTCCCGCAGTTCAAAGGGGTGGGCAGCTTTCAGCTTCTCAAACGCATATTGAAAAGCTGCACACGTCTTGAGTGAACAAGCTGCCGGAGCTTGACAAGCCCTGCGCCAGGCAGACACCCAGCCCTCTCTCCCTACCCGCTGAAGGAAGTTTGCCCAGAGGCTGGCTCCTCGCCTGAGCCCAGATCTTGGCTTTAGGGTGGGAGAGGAAGGCCCCCAGGCAGCCAGCGCCCCAGGTTGCTGGATAAGCTGGGGCCCAGGGGCCCAGTCGTCCCACCTCTTTCCCCAAAACACGCGGGCAAGAGGGAGCAGGAGCGGGAGCAGGCGGAACACCTTGGCTGGACAGCCGTCCAAAGAGGAACATCCCCCCAGCTGTTTTGTCTACTGGCTGCCAGCAATCAGGTCCCACCCCCGTAAACCCGTGTGCATTAAATGAACGTCGGGCTTAATGTGTGTGGGGGAAGAGAGGACCGCAGGAGAGGGGT
>NW_027531991.1:633290-633644 GCF_008692635.1 Crocuta crocuta
GGCACCCGCCGCCCCCACCCCCACCCCCCAGATGTACGGATACCAAACCCTGCCCAGTTCTGACTTCCTTCCGTTATTTTAGGAGTCCTCAAACGACAGAACTTGAATCTGTTTTAAAGGCCTTCTCCGCAGCCACGGGCTCCAGCTTCACTGTGAACAGCGAACAGCGTAACTGATACCCACCAGGCTCCTGGGGCATCAGGCGGGGGTGGCTCGNCTTTTCTTCTCTAACTAAAACTTGTCATTTGAAAAAATTAAACCGGGGAGACTTTGGGAGACTCTGGGAAGGAAAAGAAATCGTCCCAGTCCGAACTTAAAGCCCCGAGTAGGGGTGGGGTTGGGTGTGGGGAGTGT
>NW_027531991.1:633684-633858 GCF_008692635.1 Crocuta crocuta
CAGCCCCTGCCCGCCCACCTTCCCTCCCTGGGGCCCGCTGGCGCTGTCCACCAGCCACCGCCGCCAGAGCCGCGACCGCCCTTCTCGCGTACCTGGTGAAGACGTCTGGGTAGTGCGTCTTCTGGAAGGCCCGCTCCAGTTCCTCCAGCTGGTAGCTGGTGAACGTGGTGTGGT
>NW_027531991.1:633973-634395 GCF_008692635.1 Crocuta crocuta
TGCGTCTTTCTCTTGTTTCTCTTTTGGTCTCCTGTCCTCCTCTGCCCCTCGCCTCTCTCCCACTCTTCCCTTTATTTCCTTTCTTCCTTACTTTTACCTCTCTCTCTCTCTCTCTCTCTCTCTCTCCCTCTTTCCCTTCCTTTCGTTTTTACTTTCCTTCTCTTCTTCTTTCTTTCCCTACCACCTCCCCATTTCTTTTCTCATCTTGCTCTTCTCCCCCTTCCTTCCTTTCTCTTTTTCTGCGCTTTCCGCGCTCGNCACTCAGGCCCAGGCTGGCGAGAGGGGCGCTGCCCCTTGAGCGACCCCTGGGGGGGCTGAGGAAGCGGCCCAATGGCCCTGGGCGCCGGCCGTGCCCCAACAAGCCCGCAGCGGGAGGGGGCGACGGCTCCTTGCACAGAAAGGCAAAGAAAAATCGTCCTGGA
>NW_027531991.1:634442-635406 GCF_008692635.1 Crocuta crocuta
GTGATAACTCTGCAGCCAGCTCAAGGCGAAACTTGAGCGTAACAGGTTCGAGGCAAAACGACGGTGGCTTTGGAATTTTTAATTTTAGAAAAAAGAAAACCTTTTAAATATTTCAACTCTATTCTTAAAAATAACACAGCAGAGAAAAAATAGCACCCAGAAGCCGCACATTTCATACATTTCAAATACAATAAGAAGCATTTGGGTAATCCCAGGGAGATGTTTTCTGCAAAGCTTTGCTTTAAAAGTTNTGACCTGTCGCCCCTCTTCAGAGCACTCCCGAGGCCACCAAAGGGGGTATTTAAACGACCTCAATACCGAGAATCTAAGCCCCACCCCCCCCCACCACCCAGCGAAGCTTGGCCTCTGTTTCTCGAAGCAAAGAGGGAGAGACAGCCCCTGGCGAGATGTTTGCCGCTCTTTGAGGAACCAGGCCTCAGAGTTGATCTCTCTCTTTCCTCCATGTCCAGCTTGACAACCCCAGGCCCCTGGCCCCCGAACACCAAACATCCAAAACAGTGCCCAGCACTCTTTGTAGGTGCCTGGTGAGCGCAGCCTTACCTTGCACGGCCTTTTCCTGGTCGGCGCGGCTGGCCAGTGGAGCGGGCAAGCTCTGCGCGGCTCCCAGCAGCCGCATTTTGCATGGGCTCCTTCGGCCCAGGATGCTGTCGATGCAGTAGGAGGAGAGCAGAGTTGGAGATTTACTTTTGCACTCGGGCCTCTCCGAGCAGCCCTCCTCCTGGTACTGATTGCTCATGGCTGGGGCTTTTTCCCTGGGCGCAGAGAGCAGGGCCGCTGGCTGCCTCTCCTGAAGGGTGGGATGGATGGGTGTGTGTTGGGGGGGTGGGGTTAGATGGCTGGGTAAAGTGGATATTACTGCGGTCTCTGCGCCTCTCTGTCTCCCTCGGTTGCCGGCTGTTGGCTCCCGCCCTGCCCGCGGCCGGAGCTCGCCCTCTCCGCGCTC
>NW_027531991.1:635459-636374 GCF_008692635.1 Crocuta crocuta
CTTCCTGCCCCTTCCCCTTTAACCCTTCCAGGCTGGCCCGAAGCTCTAGCTTATTCTGAAGTCAGGCCTGTGGGTGCCACTTGGGCGCCGTGCGCCCCTTCCACCAACCAGAGGACCTCGCTTCCTGGAGGCGAGGCCTGGAGGCTCGCGTTCAGACCGACTTGGTACTTTTCAAAGCCGATACTGCGGTCCCAGGACAGCGCCTCGACCTCAGTGGCGCGCAGTCGCCTTCCTCTTTAGGCCGGACGGGCCTCTGAGGTGTCAGGGGGATGGCCGCCAGCAAACAGCTGCTGTTTGAGCGCTCACTCTTGTCTCGTGGCCCAACGCCTTGAGCAGTTAGTCTTCACCCTGAGCCGGGAGGCTGCTCTCTGGTTTGCAGCGTCCCCCCGACTTCTCTTACCTCCGTCTTTAACTCTGGGAAAAGTCCGCTTCAAGACAAAGCTCGGCCAAAGGCGCGCGGCCTTCACTCGAGCACTTACAGGGCAAAAAGGGACAGGCGAGTGTCAGCTGCGGGGTCTGGGAGTCTCCCCCCTCTCCCCAGACTCGCTTCTCCCTTCTTTCCGCAAGTTTGGTTCCATTAGTTAGGCTGTCACCCCGTGCTCCCCCGCTCCCAAGTCTCGTGCAGGGAGCGGACCTGTGGGGGCCCTGAGTGCTCCAGGGTGGGAAGGACCCAGGTTCGGCTTCTACCAAGTCAAAGCGCCTGCATTTCTGAATTCTGAATTCTTCCCGTTAGCGAAGGTAAGAGTGAGCCCGTGAGTGAACGCGTTTCTTCCCAAACAACTTCCTGCGCGTCCAGCGCTGAGAATCGAGACCAGATGGGACTGAAGTTGGGCCAAGCCAGTGCGAGGGGCTAGCACGGACGCCCTCTTTGCCTGAGTGAGGGGCTCAAGGGACAACCAGGGGCCCCGACGCTGG
>NW_027531991.1:636415-636927 GCF_008692635.1 Crocuta crocuta
AGGTATATTAATATTGTTAATACTAATGCTGATATTACTACTACTATTAAAGGCAAGAGGAAAAAATATGTCTCTCTGTGTCCCTCTCTCTTTCTGTGTTTTTAGCTTGATTCTCACCGGTGTTTCCTACACTTGGATGATGGGACTGGGGGACGGAGGAGTCCCTGAGCTCTCCCTGACATTTGATTTTCTTTCAAGCCCTGCCTGCAGATCCAAGGCACCTAGGATCTTCTGCCTTTCCTGCATTCCTCCTTTTTCCATCCTCACCAACAGTTCGGCGTTTTTATACCGTCCCATTCAGCTTTCACTTGACATTCTGCACGCAGATTCCCTCCCCAGCCTCGAGAGCCCACTCCCGGCAAGCGGGTCTGGACGCAGCTGTAAAGACGCGTCGGTTTCCTCCAAGCCTCCAGCCGCGGACTCTAGCGGGCGTCCCAGCGGCTGGTCGCTGGGAGAAACGGAGGCACTTTTCCCTCGCGGGCGGGCCCTGCGTCGGAAATCCACAAGACCCG
>NW_027531991.1:636971-640091 GCF_008692635.1 Crocuta crocuta
TCCGTGACTTCAGAGTCGGCTCCGCACACGCAGCGAGTGGGCTGAAAATGAGTCCAAAAAAGATCGTGTTAAACAAAAAGAGACACAAATGCACAAATCATTTCTGAGAGCCTAACAGTGTTTCAACTCTCTCGGTAGAAGATTTCTTTGCTTCCGTCTCCCTCCTCCCCCTTCTGCAGCTGTTTTCCTTTTTTAAAAAAGAAGTCGGACTTTCTGCTGGGGTGTATTCTAATTTTAATCATCCACTGTAAAAGGGAGGTTAACATAGACTTTCTGATTCTGACTTAATGACCCCTGGAATTAAGTCTAATTCTATTAATAGAATATAATGTGTTTCTTTGGGAAACCTGTTTGAAAACACTAGCTTTGTTATTTTATTTTGTTTTGTTTATCTTTTGGTATTTCTAATCAATCTTCCCCATTGAGGACGCTATTGGGAAGGCACATCCATTCACTTCGGGGAGAAGGCCCTGACCCAGTTCACTTTACACCCAGCAGCCCTGAGATAATCTTGGTCACAATTCAATACCGACTTCAAAATCTACAGTTGACTCTTGCTATTCCCAAAAGATTAAACAACAACAATAACAGCAAGACTTTTCTAGCACACCCGCAGGAAGACAGAATCTGCTGTCGTCCCCATAGTGTCTAACCAGAATATGGGTTTAGGGTCTACGTGTTATCCTATTTGTTATTTTATTTTATTTTATTAGATAAGCTCTACACCCAACATGGGGCTTGAACTCACAACCCAGAGCTCAAGAGTCTCATGCACCAACCACCATCTGAGCCAGCCAGGCACTCTTCCTACTTGTTATTGTAGAAAACAAAAATGATACTTCTAACATCTACGAAGAATGTAACTGATTTGTTGAGTAGGTAGACCTGTAAGAATTGGGCAATCGGATATGTATAAAAACTTTTAGTTTAGCCAATTTCATATTTACTGTTATCTCACTTTCTTTTACCCACGAATCAAAGTAATTTCATTTTAGTGGTAATATTATTCACATTTGTACTTTGAAATTCACACCTCCTGGCTCCTCTAGTATTTGAGGTCTGTAGCTGTTGTTCGCCCCTCCTCCCCGCTGTCTAGAAAACAATAGTTTGCGGTTCATCTGCCTTTAAAATCAATCACTAAAATATAAAAATGACAGTTATGGCCAGACGTGAGGGTCAGTAGTGTTTAAAACTGTTGTTTATGGTGAAAAATGAGGCTTGTCCCCAGGACTGGAAATAATAATTACCTAGAAGAGGCAGATGGAAGAAACTCCCTTTCTTCTCCGTGGTGAGAACTAATTCTACACTGCAGCTTCAAAATTATATTTGCAGGAAATGCAGGAGAAGGGGATTGCAGTGAGATGTCATTATCCGGGGGGGAAATGTTTGGAGGAGAGTTAACCTTGCACACTTCTCATTTGAGATGTTTTAATTTACTGTGCAATATATGCACAGATAAATAAAGCAGTGATGGGCTTTCAGCCTCACCGGATGCTCAGGTCCCCTTAAATTATGCTCAACCTCTTCAAAACATATATTTAAACAATAGAAATAAACTTCATTGGAGTCTGGCGACCAATTTGGAAGCCATTGGAAGGGAAGACAATAAGTCCTGATTACACTCGAGGATTCTCTGTGATGTGATATCCCCTTTGCCAAGTCATTTTGTTGTTTTATTTATTTAATTTTTTTTTAACAAACTTTCATTCATTTATGGTCTTCCGCAACCTGCTAATTTAACACTGGAGCGCGTTATTGCAGTGTTAGGAGGAGAGAAAAAGGGAGAGAAAACAACAATACTGCAATGATCCAAATGATACAGTAGAATTATAGCAATTATAGTTCTACTTGTGGAAGAAAACCTTGCTGAGATCAGGCAAACAAACTGAAGCCTTGTGAGGATAACAAGCGTCGGGATTGACAGCCGGTGCTGGGAAGAGCCGGAGGGCACAAACAGAACTATTTGCCTCTCCCCACCCCCCTTAACTCCAACCAGTCAAGGTTAACCTCCTCAAATGCTGCCTTCGGAGTCTTATCCATTTCAGGGTATGCATTTTATGTACAAATCGAGGTCTCTCCTTCTGGAAGTCTGGTAATAGGAGGAAATACAACATAATCCGCTTGCCTAGCACTTGCCCCTCGCCTTCTCTGCCCCCTGCTTGCCCTCCACTCCCTACCCCTGCCTCAGTTCTCCCCAAGGCTGGCTGGGATCTGTCTGTAGACGGTGTTTGTTTGTTGGTGTGTTTTCAAAGGATCAGCCCGTGGAGAGGTCCAAAGGGACTGGTAACTTGGATTTCCAGGGAAGACTCCTTGGTGTTTGCTAATCCCCCCCTCTACGCCGTGTCGTCCGCCTGAATCCTGGGTTCTACCAACAGGGCTCATGTCTGAGAAGTTTGTGGGGAAGCAGAGTTTTTGGAAGCGCCCCGAAAACCATGGCCGAGCCCGAAGGTACCGACGTGTGGCTGTGATCACTGCGTTAGGACAGCTCCCCGTATTTGCAAACTTCGCCACTTTTGGTTACCCTTCAGCAGAAAAGGAAGGGGGTGGGGAGCGAGAACTAGAGAGAAAACAGACCCCACCCCCACCCCAATCATCCACCCAGGCGGCCAACCCAGGCATTTTCCAGCCTTGCTGTAAGCACAAAGCCTGGCGGGATGGTCGCTGGCTCACGTCTGCCCTCGGAAGGCGGGGGTGGCTGGGTGTGTGTGTGGGGGGGGGGAGGATCGGGAGGTCCCCCCCTTCCCACTCGCGAGAAGCAAGTGGTGGGGCTCTCACCCTGAGTACCTCAGCGGGAACCCCTCCCATCTCCTGCCGCACCATTCCCCAGGTTTCCAGACCAGAGAGGGAAACTTGTCGGCGCCCTGTAATCACCACCATCTGGTTTCTCCTCTCCAACGCCGCCGAACGGCGGTACCCTGGGTGCGTCCAGGGTCGAGGCGTCCCGGGTGCAGCCAGCGTTATTCTGTAGCTGCTCCTGGCGTCCCCGGACTTGGGGGGTGGTGGCGGAAGGGCACGGGTTGGAGCTCACGTAAAGGAGCAGCGAGGGACCCCAGCCGGCGTCAGTCCGGAGGCCCAGCCGACCCCGGCAGTCGGTGTCCTCTCGGAGGAGCCCCCCTGTCA
>NW_027531991.1:640144-647324 GCF_008692635.1 Crocuta crocuta
TACGGCAGGAATGAATGGTGGAAGAAAACAAAACCCTTGGAAACATATCCAAGTGTGCAATAAAAGACCCATCTGTACCTTTCTTCTCCAGCGCGTTCGTGGTTAATGTCCCCCCATGCGCACGAGAGGGGAGATAATTGCTGGGTGGATTCTTGCTGGCGAACCTCAGGAAACACTGGCCCGAGAAGTGGAATAATTGGGGGTGGGGCGAAGGCAAGCGTNATGTCCCCTATTTTCTGATTCTCCAGGAATCTGACCACTGCCCCGCTCTCCTTCCCCAGGCACCATGTCCCTCCCGCAGCATCTGCATCAGGAAACCCTCAACTCCAGATTCCACCACTCTCCACTACTCCCAAATCACCTACTCCCACCTGGCCTGGCCAGAAATGGAGAAAAGAGAAATGCAGGGTTCATGTCCACCCACCTTGGATCAACTTGAAAATGTTGGGTTTTCTTGAAGCTCTTAGAGCCTCTGGTGAAAAGCTACTAATGAAGACTTTACAAAGATGAAAAATTATTAGTTCAAATCGATCCATAACTTGGTATTTCTTTTGCACTAGTGTGTTAAGCCTCACTCATCAATCAGAAAAACACAAATCGACCTTCTCAAGACATGGGGTGTCTACACACACCTGTCCTCAGCACTGTAGGATTTGAAAGTCATGCTAAGGCCACCAAAACATTTAATGGGCAAGGCCTAGAAAGGAGGGTCCCAAAATAAGAGTGATAACGGCTCTTTACAGTCTCTTTTTGTGAGATGTGTCTCACTAATTGGGAAGTTCAACACCATGTTTTCCCTGCCCAGAAAAGGCTGGTATTTCAGAGTGGGGGGAGCAGATGGAAGGGGTCCTATTGGAAGGGAGGTGTGGGTGTCCCCGTGTTTAATTAAGAGTTTTATTGTGTTGAAGGGAGGAGGGAAGATGCCAAGGCTGAGCAGCGTTCTGTTCCCTTCCTCACAAAATAACCTGCAAGTAAGAAGAAGAAGAAGAAGAAGAAGAAGAAGAAGAAGAAAGAAAGAAAGAAAGAAAGAAAGAAAGAAAGAAAGAAAGAAAGAAAGAAAGAAAGAAAGAAAAGAAAGAAAAAGCCCGCGAGTAAGACAGAGCCGGCTCTCTGCAATAGATACCATTAGAACCACACTGCCTCTGGAATAAAGATATCTAATTTCCTGCCGCAAATCACTTACCCGATCAGAAAACACAAATAGCTGAACAGAAGGAGGAAAAAAATAGAGGAGGAGGGCGAGGACGAAGAAGAAAGGCCCCCGGAATAAAAATAACTGCGCAAAAGGGCTTGCATTCCACGCGCTGACAGGCGTCTCCTCCAAATCTGGGGCAGTTCCGTCCTCCCCCAGCGGTCCCCCTTCTGCCCCCAGACTTGCCAGCCCACCCGGGATCCGTTTCGGGGACACTCAGCATCTTTGAGGGAAAAGGGCGGCTCCCCAGCCGCGAGAAGGGCGACGGTGGGGCGGAGAGCGGGGACCTTCCCGGCCTAGGGGCCTCTTGGGGCGGCGGAAGCAGGGCCCCCCGCCCGNTTTCCCCGTCGGGAAGGAGACGCCCCCACGTCGTGTCGCCTCCGGGCTCTCGGGGACCGGGGGAGCTGAGCCCCATGGCGCCGACAGTTGACTGGGGCTGAGGGCGGTCAGCGCCGGGAAGGGGACGGGCGCCCGCGAGAGGGCGCGAGCGGGGGGTGGCCTGCGGGGAGAGGCGCCAGGGAGCTCAGGTCCGCGACACCGCCCGGCCCTCGAAGACGTCCGCGGTGGTGGATGCAAAGCGGGGAGTCGGGGCAGGAAATGGGGGAGAAGAGCAAAACAATGTGCCCAGGTGCAAATGCGCGCCGCAAGTGACAAACTTGGCAGTTTTTCTTCGGGGATTCAATGAGCTGATCTCAGATTTGTTTTTTGTTGATGTTGTTTCGAGTGGGAAATTGTAGATTTCTCGCAATCGCCTGAAATGTTGTGTTGGATACCTCTGAACATCACATTCTTTCCCACTTTAGACTTTGCGTCTTAACACAGTGCCCGGCACCCGGGGGTGGGGGGTGGGGGCAGCTTAGCGTAGCCTTTCATAGCCGGGAACTGCGTGATGGCTGGAGGCGGGTAGAGGGCATGTGATTTGAGCAAATGGCAATTGATTTTTCATTCTCATGAATGTGGNTTTTTTTTTTTAATCTGGGCCTCATTTTCTTTCCTCAATTCCCCTTTTACTGCTATTGTGGCCATTTCACTGTTTATTACTTGTCCAACTTAACGCTGGCAAAAGAGGAAGAAGAAATTAAAACCACTGTATTCTGCTCAGAGAATCCCAAAAAGGCAACAAAGATTGAAGCCCACAGTTCAAGTGAATTTGAGACCTAGGAGTGATTTGTACTTATTTCTTTTCATGGATAATAGAGAGTTGGTGTTATCTGTCACTGTATGTTCTCTCTAATAGCTCCAAGACTATAATCTAACAGGTGTAAAATTTCCCTTTTCTGAGAAACGTCGAGACCACCGACACTATCTTTTAAATAGTACAAATAGAAAATGCAGTTGTAGACAGTCTTCCACACTGGAGAATCAATTCCAGCCCAACTTGCTTGCTTTCTCTGTCTCTTTCTTATACAGGCCTGGTTTGGGGGGTAGGGGGGTGTGTACCCCACACAGAGGGTTGTAAACAAAGAATGGCTGATTGGAATTCTGGGGCCCCAGGCAAAAATATCCAGAAAGGGCTTTTAACTCTCTGCCAACTGCAAAAGGGACTGATCATCAAAGAAAATGCCGTCCTTTCTTTCACCCACTTCCCTTTATCTCCTCCAAAAATATGGCCCACTTGGGTATTAGGCATCACAGGACGGGGAGGGAAGAGGCAAAGAGAGACTTGCTCCAGGCCTCTTTCCCTGAGAGGCCTGTCTGCAGGGGGCATCTGTTGAGCCTGTTTTCCTCCAGGACAGGCCTCGCTCGCTGGTAGAGTCTCATGGGCATTGCCGATTCTCAGGCACCCCTTCTACAAGTTCCCCCACCTTCCAAGCACCCCATCAACCAGGCCTTGCTCGCCCAGCATAGAAAGCAGAAGGATCTCAGCCAGAATGTTCTGTGGAAGGTGGGAGGGGAAGCTGGCCCAGGAGCTGCTGCCCGTTGACCTCCTCATGGGCCAGCTCCTGCCTGCTTCTCCTCCCCCTCCCCGTTTCTTCGTCAGCTTTGGGGTTGAACCATTTTGATGTTATTTATGTAAAGGAAACGACATCAGAGTAACCTTTTTAATGCTGTACACTAAAGGGAGATTGAACTATAACTTTGAAAATTGTGACATTCCAATGAGAGCTATATTAAATTGCTTAAAAACATTTTGAAGGCATCATTGGTCTTGTCTGTAGTGGTAAGTGAAACAAAGGATTTCACAGCATGTCGGGTTTAATACTAACTACGCTCGTATTTAAGACTTTCAGCTATTAAACAGAAGAGAGGAGAAGGGGAGACGGTGACATAGTAAATGGGGGGGGTGGAATAGAGAAGGCGGAAGGCGCCTTCGAGAGGACAATCCTGAGTATCAACTATGTTAGCTGTCGTCCTAAGTACTTTTCACACGGACTGATTATTTTCCTGACAATCCCAGGAGGAGGGTTCTATCATAATCCCTCTTTTACAGAAGAGGAAACTGAGACATGGAACGCGTGACCAGATGGTCAGACTCAAGTCAGCAGCTCTTCCATCTGCAAATCTTGTCCATTTTACAGATGAGTAGCTTGAGAGTCAGAGAGAAATGAACGGACTTGTCCATAGTCACACAGCTTGCTGGTGGCAGGCAGGATGCTACGATTCGGGACTTGTGAACCCACTCTCTTTCTACTCTCAACTACCTTCTATAAAGAGTTTTTGTAGCAGTGCCTGAGTGGCTTGGTCGGTTAAGCTTCTGACTTTGGCTCTGGTCATGATCTCGTGGTTCCTGAGTTGGAGCCCCGCGTGGTCTCTGTGCTGACAGCTCAGAGCCTGGAGCCTGCTTTGGATTCTGTGTCTCCTTCTCTCTCTGCCCCTCCCCTACTTGTGCTCTCTCTCTCTCAACAATAAATAAACATTAAAAAAAAAAAAAGAGAGAGAGGTTTTGTAGAAAACAAGGTGGCTTTTTAAAAATCTTGAAGGTAAAATTAAGGGGCAAAAAGAGATAATTACCCAAGCAATACCATATTCAAACACGCATAGCATCACTACCTGGAAGAAGGAGAACATGGAGAAAAAGGAGGTCACCTATATTGCAAACACAATTTAGAATGAAAGACGATTTAAAAATTGCAATAACCACACAAAGAAAATAATTATATGGAACATACGGCCATTAGGCGGGGAACATTTTAACTCTCAAAAGCATTTGGTGTATTGTTCTGATACCATAATTGTTCAATCATGACGATCATTGTTCTACCTCACGCCATCCTCAAAACTGGCAGCCCCCTGCAGTGTTCAGTGTTTCCAAACAGCTTCTCACTGGCCCTTCGCAGAAAACTTTGAGAAAGGGTCCTACTCGGATCCTACTCAGCGCGTATAGTTTGCAAGCAGCTTGTGGAGCTGGGCGCTGGCCAGGAAAGAACGCGCTCTCTCGGATCACAGCTCACTGTAGAAATGCAGCTTGACATCACTACAAATAATCGCTATTTGAGGTGTTGCTTATAATTATAGGTCATCTCTCGGCGAGGCTTTGCGGTTAGCAACGTTGTGATGTGGCCTCGGTCACGCTGGTGTGGGCGACAGGGAGGCCCCAGCGCCTGTCAGAGTCCTGGCGGGCGTCCTGGACGCCATAAGCTGATGCACAACTTCAGCGAAGAAAACATTTTGGAAATGATGAGAAAACTGTGAAGGAGTTGCCACCGTAAACAGCAAATGTGCTAAAGAGCGGGGACTTATGCAGAGCTGACAGAGGGCAGGTGGAGCGCGTTCTCAGTTTTTTTTAATGTGAAGAAAACATTGGGCTGACTTCATTTTGGTTCTGCAGAGCTAAAATGTGCCTTACTGATTGCTCGTGTTGTTTTATTTAACACCAGCACCCGGGGCAGTGTGACGATCGGGGCTTGAAGAGCCATAGGATTCTGAGAAAAATGGTGAACAGCTGTGGTTCTTGTCAAATGCAAAGCCTTAGTCATTGTTGAATCATCCCCCCATATTGGACATTCGGGTTAGTTTAGGTGCCTTTGCTATTACGAATAACAGTATAATGAGAACCTCTGTGCACTGAACTTACTCTTCTGCATTATTTCCCTTAACTCCTTTCCCAAGAATGGTATTAGTGGTTAAAGAATGTGAACGTTTTAATGTCTCTATTGAAATACTGCCAAAAATTTTCTAATTGGTTGTATCAATTTATACTACCACTAGCCATATATGAATGTACCAGTTTCACTATATTAGGTGCTATAGGGGCGCCTGGGTGGCTCAGGCGGTTAAGCATCTGACTTTGGCTCAGGTCATGATCTCATGGCTCGTGAGTTCGAGCCCCGTGTCGGGCTCTGTGCTGACAGCTCAGAGCCTGGAGCCTGCTTCAGATTCTGTGTCTCCCTCTCTGTCTGCCCCTCCCTGGTTCACACTCTGTGTCTCTCAAAAATAAATAAACATTAAAAAATTAAAAAATATATTAGGTACTCTAGCTCTCCCTACCCAATTTGTTAAATAACTGTATACTTTTTTTAATGTTTATTTTTGAGAGAGAGAGACGAGAGAAACAGAGCACGAGTAGGCAAGGGTGGAAGAGAGAGGGAGACACAGAATCTGAAGGAGGCTCCAGGCTCTGAGCTGTCAGCACAGAGCCCAGCAGCAGGCTAGAACCCACAAACCATAAGATCATGACCTGAGCTGAAGTCGGACGCCCAACCAACTGAGCCACGCAGATGCCCCAATAACTGTATACTTGAGTTTAGTTCTTCTAACCCCACACCGGGTAACGTGCCCCCAGCAGTTCTATCTCTTGCCCTCAGGAGTGGCTTGAAATACCAGCAAGACAGCAAGGACAAATGGGAAAAAAAGGTTATCCTAAAACAGGGCACATCAAGGCACACTTGGGAAGTCTTTGGAAGACATCTGTGGCAGAAGGTGCAGGTCTAAGACCTTAGGCTCTGGAATCAGGGAGGCCTGGCTTGGATTCCATTCCTTCTTCTTCCTGGCCGTTCGGCTTTGTGCAATGAAATGAACCTCTTAAAACTCAGTTCCTTATGAGATATCACCTAATAAGCATTCAGAATGGCTAAAATAAAAAAGACAAGAAACAAGGGTTGGCCAGAATGTGGAGAAAAAGGAACCCTTGGGCACTGTTGGTGGGAATGCAAACTGGTGCAGCTGCTGTGGAGAACAGTATGGAGTATTCCTCAGAAAGTTAAAAATAGACCTACCTTATGATCCAGTAATCGCCTCCTAGGTATTTACCCAAAGAGTACAAAAACATTAATTCGAAAGGATATATGCACTCTGATGTTCACTGCAGCACTGTTCACAATAGCCAAGTCCAGGAAGCAGCCCAAGTGTCCATCCACAGATGACTGGGTAAACAAAATGTGTTGTATACACACACACACACACACACACACACGTATGTATATACATATATATATAATGGAATATTATTTAGCCAACAACATGGATGGATCTAGAGGGTATAATGTTAAACAAAAGAAGCCAGTCAGAGAAAGATAAATACCATATGATTTCACTCCTATGTGGAATTTAGGAAACAAAATGAAAAAAGGAGAAAAAGGGAAGACAAACCAAGAAACAGATTCTTATTTTTAAAATTTTTTAAAATGTTTTTTAAATTTATTTTTGAGAGAGAGAGAGGGACAGCGTGAGCAGGGGAGGGTCAGAGAGAGAGGAAGACACAGAATCCGAAGACAAGCTCTAGGCNATAATATAGATAGATTTATAAATAGATAACAGATGATATAAATAGATAATAGATATAAATATTTATAAATAGATAAAGATAGATTTACAAATAGATAAAGATAAATAAATAAATCAAGCAGTGCACTTGTTATGATGAGCCCTGGGTGATGTATGGAAGTATTGAATCTCTATATTGTACACCTGAAGCTGATATTACACTGTATGTTAAGTATACTGGAATTAAAATGAACAACTTTAAAAATTTTTAATTATGAACACACACACACACACACACACACACACACAGACTCAGTTTCCTCCCTTCAAAGGCAGGAATTAGAG
>NW_027531991.1:647477-654294 GCF_008692635.1 Crocuta crocuta
TACAATTATGGAATACTGACTTGGGACTGGAATTGCCCCACTAAAAGATGTATACAATTGAGGGGCGCCTGGGTGGCTCGGTGGTTAAGTGTCCAACTCTTGATTTTGCCTCAGGTCATGATCTCACAGTTCGTGAGTTCAGGCCCTGCACTGAGCCCCACCACACTGTCAGTGTGGAGCCTGCTTGGGATTCTCTCTCTCTCTCTCTCTCTCTCTCTCTCTCTCTCTCTCCCTCTCTCTGTCCCTTCTCCACTCACACATGCTCTTTCTCTCTCAAAATAAATAAATAAACTTTGGAAAAAGAAAAAAAGGTATGTACAGTTTCCACCTCATAGATATTCACAAAATGCCCTTTAAAAAGATCATTTGGGTGGCACTTGGCTGGCTTAGTCAGTGAGGCGTGTGACTCTGGATCTCAGGGTTGTGAGTCCAAGCCCCATGTTGAGTGTAGAGATTTCTTCAAGATAAAATCTTTAAAAAGATCATTCCACTTTATGCTTCTACAAAAACAGTGATAACACTGGACATTTTCTTTCTTCCTTTAAGACATTTTTTGAGTACAGTTGACACAATATTACATTAATTTCAGGTGTACAATGCGGTGATTCAACNGATTCTGCTTTTTGCTTTGTTTATTCATTAGTTCAGTTTTGTTTTGTTTTTAGATTTCACGTACGGGTGAAATCTAATGGTGTTTGTCTTTCTCAGTCTGACTTATTTCTCTTAGCACAATACCCTCTAGGTCTATCCATACAGTTGTGCATGGCAAGGTCTCATCCATCCATTTTTTAATGACTGAGTATATTCCATTGCATGTGTGCATGTGTGCGTACCACAACTTTACTCATTCATCTACCAATGGACACTTGGGCTGCTTCCATACCTTGGCTATTGTAAATAATGCTGCAATAAACATATGGGTGCCTGTATCTTTTTGAATTAGTGTTTACGTTTTGTTTGCATAAATACCCAGTAGTGGAATTACTAGATCATATGGTAGCTCTATTTTTAATATTTTGAGGAACCTCCATACTGCTTTCCACAGCGGCTGCACCAATTTACACTCCCACCAATAGCGCCGGGTGTTTTCTGTCTTGTAAAACCTTGTTAGACTGATGAACAAAACCTAATAGCTTATTATTGTTTTATGTGCATTTCTTTCATTATTTGTGAGATCGAGTATTTTTTCATGAGACAATAGGCAATTGCATTTCCTCTCCTCTGAATGATATGTACTCAATTCCTTGTTAATGTTGTACACAGATTATTTTACCCACAGTTAATGCTTTAAAAGTTTGCTAGGGCTTTATGAGGAGCGGGCATGAGGGTGACTATGAGGATGGCCCTTAGTCTTGCTCCATTTTCCTTTACGTTCTAAGCCAATGTTTCTTGTCATGTGTTTTCTGTAGCAATCACCCTCTCTTTGTCTGGTAGATGGTTTGACTTGAAGGCACACGAGACAAAGACTGCTAATCACCTCCAAATAGCCACCCTCCTAGTGGTGGGTTGAAGAAGAGCTGTGAATTCTTCGTCATTGCCCTCAAAGAGACATTTCTTTCTCCTCCGCTTGAATTTGGACTTGGCCCCGTGACTGCTTTGACCAATAGAAGGTGGTGAAACATGAGGCTCAGAACTTCTGCTGTGTGTTTTTGGCTCCCCCGCTGGAGAGAGGTCACTTTGAGAGGAGAAGCTGTGAGGCCACAGTGAGAGGAAGAGAGGCTCATGCCCAGCGTCTTAGTGGACTGCAGTTACATGACACCGTGAGCGAGACCAGCAGAGGGAATGCCCAGCTGAGCCCACTTAACCCACAGACTCATGAGAGATAACTAAATGCTTATTGTTGTTTTATTTTTTTTTAATTTATTATTTTTTTTCTGAGAGAGAGAGACAGCGTGATGAGCAGGGGAGGGTCAGAGAGAGAGGGAGTCACAGACTGAAACAGGCTCCAGGCTCCGAGCTGGCTGTCAGCACAGAGCTCGACGCAGGGCTTGAACCCACAAACCGTGAGATCGTGACCTGAGCCAAAGTTCGACGCTTAACCAACTGAGCCACCCAGGCGCCCCTGTTTTATGTTTTTTAATTTTTTTAAATGTTTTTTTATTTATTTCTGAGAGAGAGCAAGAGAGGCAGCGTGAGCAGGGGAGGGTTAGAGAGAGAGGGAGACACAGAATCCGAAGCAGGTTCCAGGCTCTGAGCTGGCTGTCAGCACAGAGCCCGATGCGGGGCTCGACCCCGTGAACTGTGAGATCATGACCTGAGCCGAAGTTGGACGCTTAACTGACTGAGACAACCAGGTGCCCCTAAAAGTTTTTTTTTAAGAGAGAGAGAGAGAGAGAGAGAGTGAGCAGGGGAAGGGCAAAGAGAGAGGGAGAATCCCCGGAAGGCTCTGCACTGTCAGCGCAGAGCCCAATATGGGGCTCAATCCCACCAACCATGAGATCATAACCTGAGCCAAAATCGAGTCAGAGGCTTAACCAACTGAGCTACCCAGGTGCCCTGATGTGTTCTTTTACGTAGGCTCCATGCCCAATGTGGAGCCTAATGTGGGGCTTGTATTCATGACCCTGAGATCAAGAGCTGAGCTGAGATCAAGAGCCAAATGTTCAAATGACTGAGCCACCTGACTGAGCCCCTGGTTTTATGTCTTTTTAATTGTTATTTTAAGCCACTACGTTTTAGGGTATTTCTTTGGCCTTTAAAAACCAAACCCTGATTTGTACCTGGACACACACTGTAGTGTAATTGAAAGACCCCATCTCTTGGCTTGTCCTTCAGGGGAGACTGGCCAATCTGACTAAATTCTGGATAAGGACATGTTGTGTGGTGTTTCCAGAAAGTCACCTTAAAAGAGATGGGTCAGGCCCTTTTCTCCATTTCTCAAATTTGTTGCCTGGAGCAGATGTGATGGCTGAAGCTCTAGTGGCCAGATTGAACCATAAAGACACGAATCACATCCTAGAGATGGCAGAGTGGCACCTGGATCACTGGCAACTTTACAGAGCTGTTATCCTCCAGCCATGAACCTCCTACTTTCATGCGTATTTTATATGAAAGGAAAATACACCTTTTATCTAATTTAGGCCATGGTCTTTTTTTGTATTTTGTGCCACTGACCCTAAGCCTATGTGATGTAGGGCAAGACCAAATTCCATTAGGAAGCATGTTACCTCGCCTTTGCAATAGGAGCCTATGTCACAGTGATTCATTGACCTACTTTTTGGGAATTCCTGCATCAGGATACAATTGTGAGCAAAACCAGATAGTTCCCTATACCCACGCAGCTTATGGCCAATCAAATAATCACAAAGCACGTGGAAAACTGTAACTATGACGAGCCTTGACAGACAACCTCACATGTCAGAAGAGCCAGAAGAGCGTGTCCTTTGCCAAATCAAGGAGTCGGGGTCTGGAATGGATGTTCGAGCTAAGGTCTGAAAAGCAGGTGCGAGTGAACTCAGTGATGAGGGTACAGAAGACCATTCCGGGCAGAGGTCACAGCACGTAGGGAAACATGGCAAGTAAAATGGGAGGAAAGATGATGTGAGTGGAGCCGGGAGAAGGAAGGGAGTTGGGTGTACACGAGGCTGGAGATGGCAGCATGTGACAGAACGAGCAGCTCATGTTTGTGAGTCTTGTCTGTTTTCAAAGCACTGGGAACCACCGACGTTCTATTTATTTATTTATTCATTCATTCATTCATTCAATTTTTCATTTTTTAGAGAGAGAGAGCACAGGGAGGAGGGGCAGAGGGAGACAGAGAATCTTAAGCAGGCTCCACATTCAGTGGCCCCTGATGTGGGGCTCGATCCCACAACCTTGGGATCATGACCTGAGCCAACATCAAAAGTCAGATGCTCAACTGACTGAGCCACTCAGGCACTGCCACCATTGACGTTTTTAAGCTGGCAAGTGGCAGTGATCTGAAAGAGAAGATGGTAGCAGAGATGGAGAGAAGTGAAACATAGAAGTGTTACTTCTCACTCTCACTCTTGGGCTTGGGTCCTTGACTTTGTTTTTTATTTGTCATTGAGAGGTTGAACTGAAGTAACTCCCTAATGTTTGCTGAAATCAGGCGCACTTGTTAGCATGTGTATTGGAGTGCATGGGACTCAGTGACAAGAGTGGTTTGAACAAATTGAAAGCTTATTTCTCTTTTATACAAAAATTGAAGGTGATATAGTAGGTTTACTCTAGAACGTCATCAAGGTCCTACTTAGTCTCCTTGTATCTTGTTGCTTTTTTGTCGCTAGGATGTTGTCTTTGTCTCGTTGGCACAAGATGGGTCTTAACATTCCAGGCAGCGGGAAGGGAGGGGAAGAAGAGGTCACATCTCTTCCCTTTTGGACCATGGGTGAGGGGTTGCCCATATTGCTTCTTCTTATATCTCAATTACCAGAACTCAGATGCATTGTCATACCTAAGTGCAAGGGAGGCCTGGAGCTGAAGTATTATTTATTTTATATAGCCATGTGCCTCACAAAACCTAGAGACTTCTAGTACTATAGATCACAGGGAAAAATACTCCTGTGAGCCAAATCTAGCTATGTCCATTCCTCTACATGTGGTCTATGGCTGCTTTTGCACTAGTAAGAGCCCTTGGTTTCCCAGAAAGTGGACAGTCTGACAGCCAAAAGTACCCCTGGTATCTTAGTGTGTGGTCTGGCTGGTGGCCTTAGCATCTCCCACATCACCCACACAAAGGACTGACTGAGGGACTGATGGTGGCCTTGGAAAGACAGTAGCAGGAAAGCTCCTTCCCTCTAGGGCATGAGATTCCACAGGAAGTGGGCTGGCCCTGTCCCGAAGGCTCCCATTCACCTGTGATTCCAAAGCATTTGCAGGTGGCAAGGGGCCCCTGAGCACCAGCTTGCTGGTAGGTTTGGGACTGGTAAGTGGAAAGGCTCTCCCACAGCTGAAAAGGAAGGACCTTCACTCCTTAGCACACATGTGCTGACAGCTGGAAGGATCCTTAGGTCTCTAGCACACATGCAGGTAGGTGCCTGAAGGACAGGTGGAATCCAGGAATGTGGGCAGACTGGTGACCCACAGGGCCTGATGGCACCAGCGCAAGGGCAGCCAGTGACTGGAAGGGCCCCTTGGGTGACCAGTGTACACTAGGGATGGTGGTTCAAAGAGCTGTTGGCTCAATAGATCACGGGCAGGTTAACAGCCAGAGAGGCCCTAAGTGTCTTAGTGCTGAACACCTGTACATTTGCTGTATGTGCTCACCAACAGTATATGGACACAATGATGGCTGGATGGCCCATGTTGCCCAGCATACAGGAAAGCATGTGTGTATGTGTGTCTGGGGGCGGGGGGTGGGGGGCGATGGAACCAAATGATGACTGGAACCCTAGTGGGTGGCCAGGTTTCTGATGGAAAGCTTGCTTAAGACACCAACACATGAGTAGGATGACAGCCCAAAGGGCTCTTGCTTCCTCAAAACCCAGTTGGTATAAAAGCACGAAGGGCCCTCAACTTTACTGCATGTGAGGCTAATATGGTGGCCAAAGGGCTTGTATTTGCACAGCTATGGGCAGTAGAATTCCTAAAACAGCCCATGGTTCCCCATCATGTAGAAAGGCTGTGTTCAGGGACGACCTGCGGAACCCACACAGGGAGCCAAGTTGGTGACCAGAAGGCCCTCTGGAACACCTGGAAAGAGGGCCACCAAAAGGCGTTTGTCTTCCACAGCAATCTGAAGCCTGAGGGAGGAAGGTGTTTTATTCTGTCCACTGCAAGTGGGGGTCCTGAAGCATCCAAGAATACTGGGATTTCAGGCTGGGTGTGCTCAGAAGGGCATCAAGTCTTGTTCTCCAGTGATGGTAAATGGGGAGTAGGAAGGGAATGGGATGCACCAGCAAGATGGAAGGATGGTGGCCAAGAGGACTCTCACTTCCTCAGTATACCGGCAAGTTGTTAGCAGGAAAGGTTCATGGCTCCACACTGTGCTGGGCCTGTAATGTGTCCAAGAGGGATCTCATTTTCACAGCGTGTGACCAGACTGAAGGTCAGTTAGCTCTCTGTTACCCAGCACACAGGCCGGTTGGGGGACCAAATGACCAGCAGAACCCTAGTGGGTGGGCCTGTTTGTGACCGGAAGAGTCCTTGCAACCAATGCAGAAGGATGGTGGCCCACAGGATTCTCACTTTCACAGTGAACATGTGGCCTGGGGCTAGACGACCTCTCAGCTCCATAGCTTGTGAGGCCCATGTGACGGCCCAAAGGGCTTCCACTTTCAGACCTAGTAGTCTCCTGATGGATGGTTCGCTCTATGTTTCCCAGCACAAGGGGTCAAAATGACTGGCGGAACCCCAATGGGTGGCCAGGTTTCAGACGGGAAGGTCACGCAGGACACCAGCACCTGTGTAGGACGGTAGTCGAAAGGGCTCGTTTTTCCTCAAAACGCAGCAGTTGTTATGGCATGTCGGGCTATCGGCTTGGTAGCACTCAAAGCCGGTTTGGTGGCCAGAAGGGCTTTCAGTTGCACAGTCATGGAAAGGAGAGTTGCTGGAATGACCCAAGGTTCCCCAGTACAGAGAGAGACCGGGAGCCCGAAACGACCTGCGGAACCCCTGCAGGGAGTCAGGATGGTGACCGGAAGGTCCCGTAAGACACCAGAGCACTGGAAAGACCACCGCTATACAAGGTATTAGTTTTCCATAGCTCTCTGGAGGCCTGTGGGCGAAAGGCCTTTTAGTTTCCACTTCTGCTCCTGGCTGGGATCCTGAAGAATCTGCAGGTGGGTGGATTACGGGCTGGCTCCTGGCTGGGAGGGCCTCCAATGGAATTAGGCAGCTGAGGAGCGTCTGCTGG
>NW_027531991.1:654394-659144 GCF_008692635.1 Crocuta crocuta
CCCCACGAGCCTGGAAGGACGGTGGCCGCGAGGGCTCATACTTCCTCATCGCACAGGCAGGCCGTCTGCGCAGAGTTCCTTCCACGCCACACCACGCCTGTAATACCGCCGGAAGGGATCTCGTTTCCACAGGATGTGGGTAGGCTGAAGACGGCTTAGCCCTCGGTTTCCCAGCCGACGGCCAGGTTGAGGGACCACGTGACCCGCGGAACCCTATCCGGTGGGCATGTTTGTGACTGGAGGAGTAGCTGCAAGTGCAGGAGAAGGATGTCAGCCCAAAGGTGCTTTGGCGGCCTGGCGCGAGAAGCACCCTGGGATTCCTAGTGTGCAAGGCCTGTAACGCGACCAAAGGGACCGTGCCTTTCCACAGCATGCTGGCCGGCTGATGGGGTGGGTCCCCGGCTCCCTTGCACGCAGCAAGCCACGTCACGCGGCCGCGTGTCCGCGGCTAGCGCAGTGGTGATTTCGGCTTTGGTGAGTCGCTCCTTTGAGCTGTCCTTTCTGTGCACTTAACGGAAAGTCAGACTTTGGGTTGAGGCTGCCCACAGACTCGGCAGAGTGTGTGCCTCGTTCGATATTTTAAAAGCCTCGAGGGATTGTCAAAAGGAGAGAGTGTTTCTTTGTTCTTGTTAGTCTTCCCTGCTCCACTTCTGCATTCTTCCATACACTGTGGATCAAAGGAAATAAGACCAGATTGGTCTTTGGCTTGAAAGAGATTACAGTGGGGGCGCCTGGGTGGCTGTTGGTTAAGTGCCTGACTTCGGCTCAGGTCATGATCTCACAGTTCGTGGGTCCGAGCCCCACGTCGGGCTCTGTGCTGATGGCTCGGAGCCTGGAGCCTGCTTCGGATTCTGTGTCTCCCTCCCTCTGCCCCTCACCCGCTCAGGCTCTGTCTCTCTCTCAAAAAGAAATAAACATTAAAAAAATAGAAAGAAAGAAAGAGATTACAATGTGTTGTGGAGACCTGAGCCAGATGGCTACACAAATGATTAGGTAGTAGTTGACCTACCTGTTGTGCAGGGGGAGGAAACGCCAGCGGGATCCGACCTACTGTGAGGGCCACAGAAGGCTTTCTTGATGAAAGGAGAGACTTGAGAGATGAACGGGAGTTGTCTGCAATGTTATCTAGACCAGTGGCTCTTAAACTTGAGTGTGAATCAATCAGCCAGAACACCTGTAAAACATGGCTGGCTGGGCTTCCCTCCAGAGTTTCTCATGCAGGAGGTCTGCGGTGGACCTGATGCATTGCCTTTCTAACCTGTTCCCGGGTGATTGCTGATGCTGCCTACCCCTGGGAAACCACCCCTTCTCTGGGCCCTGTCTCCCAACAGGTGTGCCAGGGCACAGTGTTGAAGGTGGCTTGTAGGCCAGCCAAGGAGTGGCTGTCTTCAACTCTCAGGGGCATTCCGAATTGGGGGCTGGGGCAGAACCCAAGGATGCTCATCGCTAGCAGTGGATAGTCTCGTCCGTTCCCCCAGCATGCTTTGCAGCCATTATGCTGACTTACTGTGATAGTGAAACAGTTGGCAAGAGCTGGCCTGGTCAGATGGGGAGGAGCAGGTGGTTAGGGTCAGGGGGAGAGAAGAGTTTATCTGAAGACTCTGCAGTGGTGAAGAGGGCTGTATCTTCGGGGAACTGAAAGAAGGCCAGTGAAGGTGTAGAGGAGAGGGTCTGAGTAAGATGGTACTAAGAGAATGTAGAGGTTCAGCTCATAAAAGTTTTTGAGGACCTCATTAAGTATCCAAAGCAGTGAAAAGCCAGTGAAAAGTTTTCATCAAGGGAATGGTTTGGCAGTGTGTAGGTATGCGTGTGGGAAGACCAATTAGGCAAGGATCGAATGATCTAGGATGGAACTGATGGTGGTGTGGTCCAGGGTAGCATGGAAGCACTAGAAATATGGATTGAAGGCAAATCAATAAAACTTGGTGATTATTGAATGTAGAGGCTGAATGATAATGAGGTGCCTGATAGGATTCTCAGATGATTCTCAGCTTGAAATCATAATTTTTATTCTCAGATTAAACCGTAATTGGTGGTCAGGTTCGGGAGGAAGCAGTTTTGGAGATGCTGAATATGAGGTGTTCTTGTTTCTTTATTGTTCACTTGGAGAGTTTTGGAAGGCAGCTGGCTATGTCCCTGGACTACAGAGGACATAGATGCGTAAAGTTAACTGCACGGGCCATGTGGTGTGTGGTTTGGACTTTAGAGGACATACACATATATGATCTGGGCCTCAGGACATGCAGGTGTGTGGAGTTAGACTTCAGAAAATGGCTAAATGGACTTTGTTAGTGTGTAGAGAGATGGTCCCTGAGGCCACACTAGGTACGTGGAACAGAGATTGCAAAGCCCATTGCCTATAGGGGCCAGGTGGGTAACATGTGAGAATGCAGGCCAGATGTATATTTTCTTTGACTCAATGATTGAGACTGTCTTCTCTTTTCCATACATACAATGTCATCTGGTTTTTGCATGGATTTTCAACTGAAAACCAGGAATCTGTTTTTTACTGCAAAATGTCTTGCTTTTAAATGTTGGCTTAATTTAAATTGATCTGGGTCAGAGAAAACACAAAATGTATTGTTGATGGGTGGGAAGGGAAGAGTGTCTCAGATCTAATCTGTGAGGAATCCACTTGAATGAAATTCAAAGGTCTGGTAGAGAAGGATCTGGAGTGGCCGGAGAGGTCAGAGCAGGGGAGCATGGTGTCCTGATAGCCAAGATAAGACGTTGTTCAGTCTTCAGTGTTCTGTGGTATCCCAGGTCCCAGTGCTTCTAGGGTGGACGTAAAGAAAATACTATTAGGTACATAGTGGTTTTGGAAATGCCCATGGTGAAAAATGTTTGTGCTGTGACCCTTTCTCTTTATTTTTATTTTTTTTAAAATGTTTTATTTATTTCTAGGAGAGAGAGAGAGAGAGAGAGACAGCGTNCCTTTCTCTTTAAAGGAAAGATCTTTAAGACTTTAAAATGTTGTTTGAATTCACATGGAAAGCCTTACAGACTCTGTCATAAGTCCCTTTACTTCTACTGTCCCAACCTCAGTGACTTTATAATTGAAAATATCTTGCTTTGGGGTGCCTGGGTGGCTCAGTCAGTAGAGCATACTGATTTCCAGGTCATGAGCTCAAGCCCCATGATGGGTGTGTGTAGAGATCACTTTATTTATTTTTTATTAAAAATTTTTTAAAAATGTTTTATTTATTTCTGAGAAAGAGAGAGAGAGAGACAGCGTGAGCAGGGGAGGGTCAGAGAGAGAGAGGGAGATACAGAATCTGAAACAGACTCCAGGCTCTGAGCTGGGAGGCAGCACAGAGCCTGATGCAGGGCTCAAACCCACAAACCGCGAGATCATGACCTGAGCCGAAGTCGGATGCTTAACCGACTGAGCCATCAAGGTGCCCCTGTAGAGATCACTTTAAACGAATGAAAAAAAAATCTTGTTTTACTATTTTTTAAATGTTTATTTTTGAGAAAGAGAGAGAGAGAGAGACAGAGTGAGTGTGGGGGAGGGGCAGAGAGAGAGGGAGACACAGCATCTGAAGCAGGCTCCAGGCTCCCAGCTGTCAGCACAGAACCCAATGTGGGGCTCAAAGTCACAAACTGCGAGATCATGACTGGAGCCGAAGTCAGACACTCAACTGACTGAGCCACCTAGGCGCTCCCCCCCAGAATATCTTGTTTTAATCTTGGACTGTAATTTGACTTGATCCAGAGATAATAGGATATTCAGTTCCTCTTGTGGAGGGATTCTTGTCAGTGCACAGAAAACTGTAGGAATTGTTTCCAAGGCCTCCTTTTGCTAGGAAAGTAAGCTTGAATTAAAACTTAGAATAATAAGCTGAAGGGTGTAACAGATAGCATCACGTCACAATTCTATAGGTTTCTAGGTTTCTATTATGGTTTAATAGAAAGAGTACTTCCAGAATAGGAATCAGGAAGCCTTATGTATGGTCTCAGGCAAATCAATCATCTTTGTCTTAAATGAGGTGTAAATGGGGATACTAATATATCTACTCACACTAAATGGCTTGTTGTATGGATCCAAAAAAAAGTACTTGACAGTGATTTAAAAATGTCAAAGTGTCAATATGAAATATGGATATGAAATATTGGTTTGGTAAAATATGTCAATATAAAGTTGAATCACTACTCTAGAAGTTGAGAAGGACCCTCACGACAGATATCCATAAATTAGGTTACTCAGTACCTGCTTCCATATACTAATGATGAGACAACACCTTAATTAATTTATCATCCAAACCTGGACACTTTTTCGTGTGAAAGGGGGCATTGTTAACTGTTCTGTGGGTCAGCAGGCAGAACCCAGGACTGTCCTGGGTGCAGTGGAACCCGTGATCCTCCAGGCATAGGTAATATGTCATTCGATGTGTAATTGATTTGTTAGATGGTTGGTGACATCAAATCTATGTATGCAAAATACTTTCATCTTCTAAAATCTCATTCACTTGGATATGTTATAAGGACATAGCAGTTTTACACACAGCAATCCTGGGCTAAGTGAAAAGAAAGAAAATAAGCACACAGGTACCATCTCCAGCTCCCATCCTTGCTTCTGAAGGGCATTTAGAAATTCATCAGAAGGATGTACTTTGAACTAGTGTTCTCAACTTTAATGAAGTAATTTGGTTTTTGACTCTTAGAGGAGACTGTGGTAGATGAAAAGATTGGCTAAGTCTTCCCTGACAAGAAGGGAAATATTAAATAATGGAATTATCACGCAAAAGAT
>NW_027531991.1:659325-659843 GCF_008692635.1 Crocuta crocuta
TCACGCAAAAGATGGTAGGTTCAGTAGTGTTTGTAGCCCGGGCAGACTAATGTACAGTGCATTTATATTCTCATGCAAGTAGATGAGGTACAATGGTATGCACAGAATTTGAATGTCTCAGTGATTCATTTGGAGCCTGGCTACAGCTCTAGCTAGCCCCTTTAGGCTGCACTGATTTGGGGATAGGTAGGTGAGATTAACGGAACAATAATTTACATATGTTTTCATTTGGCGAGTTTTTATGTTCTCAAGTTTGAGGTGAGTTTCATACCTTTGTTAGAAGTCTTGCTGGAATGTGATTGAATCGCGGTGGCAGCTGATGTACCATTAGAATACACTGCTTAAAGATGGACATTTCTCAGTAATCAGGTAAGTAGGCAAGCTGGCCTTTGTTCTCTGCATAATCTGAAGCGCTCTGGGATCTGCAGCATAGCCCATGAAAAGTGGCACATCTGAATTGACAAAGAGATCTTTATTTCTCTTCCACAATGCACAGAGAAAAGGAGAAAGAGGAGTGG
>NW_027531991.1:659918-664174 GCF_008692635.1 Crocuta crocuta
TGGGTCCAGAAGCAGCCTCCCACTCTGGGGAGGGGTGGAGCAGCGCAAAGAACAGCTGCCTGGGAGGGAGGAGGCTTCCCTGCTGGCTCCAGCCCTGCCCCCCGCTAAAAGGAATATGCCCCGAGGCAGGCTGGGCCGGAGTTTCCCCATTTTGAAAAGCCACATACCGAGAGAGAGATAATTGAGAACGTAATAATATGATTTGCGCGCTAAGCCTTTGGGTTTGTGGGAAGACAGTTGCCATCTAAATATTTCCTTTGGATAAGCTATTAGTATAGCGTTAACTTATCTTCAGGACCAAAGTTCCATCTTCTTTTATGTTAGGTGACCCTGCGGAAGTCACTGGAAGCCTCTTGGGCACATTCAGATACTGACTTTGGCTTGGCAAAATAGTGGTGATGAGAGACACTTATCACCATTTTATGTCAGTTTAGTAACTGAGAGGTAAAAACAATTAATTCCCGTGTCTTTGTGATATTTTGAAAATTTTCCAGCTACCCTAATTTGGTGTTACGATAATAGCTCCACTCAAGGCAGTAGCATTTTTTCATTGCTTTGTTCTGGGTCCGGTATGGTGGTTCTTATACCAAATGGTAGAGATTTTGTTACTATTACTTGTCAAGTTTGAAATTGATTTGAAGGCTCTAAGTTTATGTCAGGAAAACCAAAATTCATTGGAACTCCTTTGTTCACTCTGACAAGCCTAATTTTCTGTGAGCCTTCCAATCTTAAAGACGGTTCCTTGCAAATACTTGTAGCAGTTTCGGGCAGCTCCTAGAACAGTTGATCAAACAAAGATGATGGTCCTGCCTTGGCGAAGCCACGTCTGGGGTGGGGAGTGGGGCAGGTCGTCTCAGGGCCGCCGTTTCCTGCACAGCATTCAGTCGTTTGACAAGTGGGCATTGGACTCATCCATTGCATCAGGGATTGTGTAGGCTCTGGAAGTCTAAGGGGGGAAGCTGGTGAATCCTGTCCGATACAGGCTTCTCAGTTAAAAGGCACCTACTTTCCAGCCGGGTCCTTGGTAGTGCTTTGGAGCTCTGTGAAGGGAGCAACCGCTCCTGGGAAGCACGGGAAGGTTAAAGCCTTTTGTCCTTCAGCAGAGAAGTCCTTTTCTCTTTTGTTTAAAGCATAGAACACTCAGCACAACACCAGCAAGAATCTGACCAGATATTGACATGTACACATTTCTACCGGATGGCTCTTAATTTGATATTATGCGTGGAAGGGTCAGAGTTAACCACGGTGGTGTTCAGTTCAATTCCTGGGGCTTCCAGTTTCTCTTGCCTTCTTTAGAAACCATTTCCTGGTGTTCTAATTCTGTATCTTGCCAAGGAGCGAAAGCTGGGAGGAAAACCCCGGAAGTAGCTTGTAGTGAAGTTTCAAGTTTTTTGGCTCTTGTCCAAATGCTCGTGAGCTTCATTTGTGTTCACATATAAGAAAAGCCAACCCAGATCTCCTAATAATGTTTTATTTAGTGCTTAAACTTTAATTGCAGGGTATAAATGATACCATTAGGAACCGATATCAATACTAATGCCACCTATATTATTATTTACTCGGCTGAAAACTAAGCTTGTTGAAATATATTTATTAACACTGCACCCTAGAACTACACATTTAAAGCTTAATTCTGTGGCTGTTCATGAATTCTCAGCACATTACAGTGTGGGGCTTCTTAGCTTGAGATAAATCCATTATGAAATTTGAGTGATAAAGTGTGTGAGGGCATTTCTTTTTTTCAGGCAACAAATGAAAGCTGCTTTATTCACATGATGAGGCACCCTTTGTGGAATTCTAGCCCTTTTAGCCAGCAAACAGTTAAATTTGGCATTTATGATGTATAAACTTTGCTCCTTAGCATTAAAATGTACCTTATTCATTCCTTAGATTTCTCTTTCAACCGTGGCTATTGTTTGTCACTAACAGCTAGCTTTTGTGAAGTTAATAAATGTGCATAATAAGGACATAAAGGTATGGAGAAGTAATACTGTAATCCTTTTGTTTGGATAATCAGTCTAATGTATGCAAATTAAACCTTATTAGTACTAGGGTTTTGTGTCTGCTTATCAAAATGTGCCATTTTCATGAAAATTGGAAGTCCATTATATAAAGTTATTATTAACAATCATTTAGGAATTATATACGGTATGCAAATTAAAGTTGATTACAACTAATTAAGGGCTTTCTTTGTTATTTGACCTTGTCTGCTTTTTATGTAAATATGTTTCTTTTGGTCTGGCATATTTTTAGACTCAGAAAAGTATATTAAGACAAGTTACATTATGTATTTTTTACTATATCTTTGTGTTGCCATTGTCTGCGCCCCTCATTTTGCAGAGGCACACATGATATGTAGAGCCATGCATCTCGCTGTTTGCAGATGGTCTCTAGGTGAGTAGAATTTCAGAAACAGAAAACAATCAAATTTCCAAGTCTCTTCAATAAGTTTAATGGAATATGAGCACAAATCCAGTATAACATATAAACAGTCTTCATGCCAGAATGCCCTTTTTTTCCACTATTTATTGACTTCAGTGAGTCTTGGGTTGCAGATTTCCAAATGGAGCTGAGTAATAAATGATCATTACTTGCTTACAAGGTGCCCTGCAAACCTAATTGTTATCCATGAAGGCATTCAGCTAAAGATAAGTAACTTCACTGCAAGTGTAACAGGTCCAGTACCAGGGGCCTTTAGGGAGAAGTGTGTGCTCCCTGTGAAAATAAGGGAAGACTTTCTCTTCTCAGCTGGCAAAGATGAAACATTTGAGGTGAGGCTTTTTAGCACTTATTAAATTATATTTTTCCTTCAGTGCAATTGTTCTAGTTGTTTTCTGTGAACAAAGAAGCTTGATACAGTGGCTGGAGCAAAAGATCCAGGGGCACTGGGTTTAATTGTGTGATTCAAAAGACCTGTTAATCAGTAGCTTTCCATTTACCTTAAAATATATGGGTAGGAAAAAGAATGGGGAAGATGCACAGCACAAGAAAAAAGACCAGCATAATGCACAGTATCTAGATATTTAAAAGAGGCCAAGTGTTGAGAACTCTTTAAAAGAGAAACCAAGAATCCAATCACCATTGAATTCATCCAGATCTTGAACATTTTCTTTTATTTTTCTGTTTTGGACAACAGGTTTGTTTATTTTTTTAAACAACTGTTTAATTTTTGAAAGATGTCATTCAAACCCTTAGCAAAGGAATTGAAAACAAACTTGAAGTTGACAGTATGGTATACATACAGAAAAGTGCACATAGCATAAATATACAGCTTGTTAGTGTTTCACAAACTTGACACTCTGATGTAACAAGGACCCAGCGCAAGGAACAGCACATTAACAGTACTCCAGTGGCCCTTGTTTTTTTCATAAGTCACATGACAGGATATGTGTGGGTCTGTTTCTGGACTATCTTGGGGAGAATTGACATCTCTACAATATTGTGTCTTTCAGTCTATGAACATGGTATATCTTTTATAAAGGGAAACTTTATGATTCATTAGCCTCCCTGGATAACACAGGAAAATCAAGAAAAGAGAGACTAAGTTAATATATTTCTTTGAAATTTTGATGGTCCCTGCATGGAGTAGATGTCCCACTACACCATACTGCCTGGGAAAGATGTGGATATGCTTCTGGACTTCATGGAGTGAATAAGGCTTTCGTGGGGAACCTCCAGTTTTCTAGGCACCGCGTGCTTTCAGCACCCCGTCACTGCAAGTGTTCCGGGTCTTCCTTCCCAGGGTATGTTGGCTAT
Source organism: Crocuta crocuta (assembly GCF_008692635.1). Classification (NCBI taxonomy): domain Eukaryota; kingdom Metazoa; phylum Chordata; class Mammalia; order Carnivora; family Hyaenidae; genus Crocuta; species Crocuta crocuta. The sequence continues at coordinate 663,675 of NW_027531991.1, forward strand.
CATTTCTTGCCACTTTTGCCCCAGTCCTTGTGTGCAGAGTTTTCAGTATAACAGAGAGCACAGTGCCTTTTATAGCCTTTCACTTAAGGTGCAGGGCTCTTAGGGAACATTTTCCTCTTGTTCGAAAGAGAAGCAAAATTTGTCCTTCTCAGGGTCAAACTGTGCCCTGCTAAGAGGCATAGACCATCATTTGATTTTTATGTTTGTAGGGACCAAGTTTTTCTAGTAGTTCTAGGTATTTTTCTTTATCTATAGCAAGATGTAGAACACCGGAATTCCTATATCCGTGGGGGAAAAAAAGTCCTTATTTGCACCATGGCTCAATAGGTACAAAGGGAAAAATGATCTCATGATAGTGGCCTCACAGATAATACAGGCTGTGTCTGAATTGTACCATAATAAAGGTGCTGCTGTGGGTGCAGCTTTCCGCCTTCTAAGAAGATCCTTTGCTCTTGGAGGAATTGCTGGGTGTGCCTGGAGAAGCTCCAAAAATGTTATTA